>NW_028165076.1:0-27500 GCF_964263955.1 Coregonus lavaretus
GGTAAGACAGACCGTTCCTCAGCAGACAGTCACCTGCTCCATCACGTGTGAGCCACATAGACGGACACACACACAAACAGACATGTTCATCTCCTACCCCAGATAGGAATATTAGAAAATATTGACATTGCCTGTGTTTAGCCTCTGCCCAGGCTTTCAAAAACATTATATTTTGTCATGATTAGTCCAGTTGCATTCGATTTCGCGCTATAGCCCATCTGTCGTTTTAGCAAGTGTTTTTTGAAATGTTTTTTTCGGGGGGGTGATAGCTTCGTATATAGCATCGTATATCACAGAGTTTTATGGGTACATAATCACAATAGGTTGACATTGCCCAACACTAACACACACTCACAACTTCCAGCAAACAAGCACACACACACACACACACACACACAGAAACACACACACACACACACACTCACACACACAAACACACACACGCTTGTCTCTCAGTAAAGTGGACATGCCCAATTTGTTTCCCTTCATCCAGGACTAATGTCTTTCTCCTGTACCCAGGGATACACAGGGCTGAGAGCCCCAATTTACATCCTCTACACACATGCTAGGGTTTTGCGCGCATACACACACACACACACACACACACAAACCTGTTCCGCTCCTCCACCAGAAACAAAAATTAGAAAAGATTTGCCATTGCCTGCACTTAGCCTCTGCCCAGGCTTGTGTGTGTGTCAACATTTATCTTTCATCATGATCCGTCCAGCTTCATTCGATTTTGCGCTATAGCACACAAACACACACACACACACACACACACACACACACACACACACACACACACAGCTGGTAAGAGCTGAATGATCCTCCCATCTCCAGGACCTATCTGCATCAAACTGTTATTTGGTGTATTTTTGTCATGTTTGTGGTTTAATCATCTTATCTATTTAGCATGATAAAGATTAGATGTTAGATCTATTTAGCATGATAAATATTAGATGCTAGATCTATTTAGCATGATAAAGATTAGATGCTAGATCTATTTAGCACGATAAAGATTAGATGTTAGATCTATTTAGCATGATAAAGATTAGATGCTAGATCTATTTAGCATGATAAAGATTAGATGCTAGATCTATTTAGCATGATAAAGATTAGATGCTAGATCTATTTAGCATGATAAAGATTAGATGCTAGATCTATTTAGCACGATAAAGATTAGATATTAGATCTATTTAGCATGATAAAAATTAGATGTTAGATCTATTTAGCATGATAAAGATTAGATGCTAGATCTATTTAGCATGATAAAAATTAGATGCTAGATTTATTTAGCATGACAAAATTAGATGCTAGATCTATTTAGCATGATAAAGATTAGATGTTAGATCTATTTAGCATGATACAGATTAGATGTTAGATCTATTTAGCATGATAAAGATTAGATGTTAGATCTATTTAGCATGATAAAGATTATATGTTAGATTTATTTAGCATGATAAAGATTATATGTTAGATTTATTTAGCATGAGTTGGGGGTAGGGGAGAGTAGGGCTGAGTGGGGATAGGGGAGGGT
Organism: Coregonus lavaretus; assembly: GCF_964263955.1. NCBI lineage: Eukaryota > Metazoa > Chordata > Actinopteri > Salmoniformes > Salmonidae > Coregonus > Coregonus lavaretus. Next base: position 1,538 of record NW_028165076.1, read on the forward strand.
AGGGCTGAGTGGGGATAGGGGAGGGTAGGGCTGAGTGGGGATAGGGGAGGGTAGGGCTGAGTGGGGGAGAGGGGAGGGTAGGGCTGAGTGGGGGAGAGGGGAGGGTAGGGCTGAGTGGGGGAGAGGGGAGGGTAGGGCTGAGTGGGGATAGGGGAGGGTAGGGCTGAGTGGGGATAGGGGAGGGTAGGGCTGAGTGGGGATAGGGGAGGGTAGGGCTGAGTGGGGGAGAGGGGAGGGTAGGGCTGAGTGGGGGAGAGGGGAGGGTAGGGCTGAGTGGGGGAGAGGGGAGGGTAGGGCTGAGTGGGGATAGGGGAGGGTAGGGCTGAGTGGGGATAGGGGAGGGTAGGGCTGAGTGGGGGAGAGGGGAGGGTAGGGCTGAGTGGGGGAGAGGGGAGGGTAGGGCTGAGTGGGGATAGGGGAGGGTAGGGCTGAGTGGGGATAGGGGAGGGTAGGGCTGAGTGGGGATAGGGGAGGGTAGGGCTGAGTGGGGGAGAGGGGAGGGTAGGGCTGAGTGGGGGAGAGGGGAGGGTAGGGCTGAGTGGGGATAGGGGAGGGTAGGGCTGAGTGGGGATAGGGGAGGGTAGGGCTGAGTGGGGGAGAGGGGAGAGTAGGGCTGAGTGGGGGGTAGGGGAGGGTAGGGCTGAGTGGGGATAGGGGAGGGTAGGGCTGAGTGGGGATAGGGGAGGGTAGGGCTGAGTGGGGATAGGGGAGGGGAGGGCTGAGTGGGGGAGAGGGGAGGGTAGGGCTGAGTGGGGGAGAGGGGAGGGTAGGGCTGAGTGGGGGAGAGGGGAGGGTAGGGCTGAGTGGGGATAGGGGAGGGGAGGGCTGAGTGGGGATAGGGGAGGGGAGGGCTGAGTGGGGGAGAGGGGAGGGTAGGGCTGAGTGGGGGAGAGGGGAGGGTAGGGCTGAGTGGGGGAGAGGGGAGGGTAGGGCTGAGTGGGGATAGGGGAGGGGAGGGCTGAGTGGGGGGTAGGGGAGGGTAGGGCTGAGTGGGGATAGGGGAGGGTAGGGCTGAGTGGGGGAGAGGGGAGGGTAGGGCTGAGTGGGGATAGGGGAGGGTAGGGCTGAGTGGGGATAGGGGAGGGGAGGGCTGAGTGGGGGAGAGGGGAGGGTAGGGCTGAGTGGGGGAGAGGGGAGGGTAGGGCTGAGTGGGGGAGAGGGGAGGGTAGGGCTGAGTGGGGATAGGGGAGGGGAGGGCTGAGTGGGGGGTAGGGGAGGGTAGGGCTGAGTGGGGATAGGGGAGGGTAGGGCTGAGTGGGGGAGAGGGGAGGGTAGGGCTGAGTGGGGGAGAGGGGAGGGTAGGGCTGAGTGGGGGAGAGGGGAGGGTAGGGCTGAGTGGGGATAGGGGAGGGTAGGGCTGAGTGGGGATAGGGGAGGGTAGGGCTGAGTGGGGGAGAGGGGAGGGGAGGGCTGAGTGGGGGAGAGGGGAGGGTAGGGCTGAGTGGGGATAGGGGAGGGGAGGGCTGAGTGGGGGAGAGGGGAGGGTAGGGCTGAGTGGGGGAGAGGGGAGAGTAGGGCTGAGTGGGGGGTAGGGGAGGGTAGGGCTGAGTGGGGATAGGGGAGGGTAGGGCTGAGTGGGGGAGAGGGGAGGGTAGGGCTGAGTGGGGGAGAGGGGAGGGGAGGGCTGAGTGGGGGAGAGGGGAGAGTAGGGCTGAGTGGGGGAGAGGGGAGGGTAGGGCTGAGTGGGGGAGAGGGGAGGGTAGGGCTGAGTGGGGATAGGGGAGGGTAGGGCTGAGTGGGGGAGAGGGGAGGGTAGGGCTGAGTGGGGGAGAGGGGAGGGTAGGGCTGAGTGGGGGATAGGGGAGGGTAGGGCTGAGTGGGGGAGAGGGGAGGGTAGGGCTGAGTGGGGATAGGGGAGGGGAGGGCTGAGTGTGGGGTAGGGGAGGGTAGGGCTGAGTGGGGATAGGGGAGGGTAGGGCTGAGTGGGGGAGAGGGGAGGGTAGGGCTGAGTGGGGATAGGGGAGGGTAGGGCTGAGTGGGGATAGGGGAGGGTAGGGCTGAGTGGGGGAGAGGGGAGAGTAGGGCTGAGTGGGGGGTAGGGGAGGGTAGGGCTGAGTGGGGATAGGGGAGGGTAGGGCTGAGTGGGGATAGGGGAGGGTAGGGCTGAGTGGGGATAGGGGAGGGGAGGGCTGAGTGGGGGAGAGGGGAGGGTAGGGCTGAGTGGGGGAGAGGGGAGGGTAGGGCTGAGTGGGGGAGAGGGGAGGGTAGGGCTGAGTGGGGATAGGGGAGGGGAGGGCTGAGTGGGGATAGGGGAGGGGAGGGCTGAGTGGGGGAGAGGGGAGGGTAGGGCTGAGTGGGGGAGAGGGGAGGGTAGGGCTGAGTGGGGGAGAGGGGAGGGTAGGGCTGAATGGGGATAGGGGAGGGTAGGGCTGAGTGGGGATAGGGGAGGGGAGGGCTGAGTGGGGGGTAGGGGAGGGTAGGGCTGAGTGGGGATAGGGGAGGGTAGGGCTGAGTGGGGGAGAGGGGAGGGTAGGGCTGAGTGGGGATAGGGGAGGGTAGGGCTGAGTGGGGATAGGGGAGGGGAGGGCTGAGTGGGGGAGAGGGGAGGGTAGGGCTGAGTGGGGGAGAGGGGAGGGTAGGGCTGAGTGGGGGAGAGGGGAGGGTAGGGCTGAGTGGGGATAGGGGAGGGGAGGGCTGAGTGGGGGGTAGGGGAGGGTAGGGCTGAGTGGGGATAGGGGAGGGTAGGGCTGAGTGGGGGAGAGGGGAGGGTAGGGCTGAGTGGGGGAGAGGGGAGGGTAGGGCTGAGTGGGGGAGAGGGGAGGGTAGGGCTGAGTGGGGATAGGGGAGGGTAGGGCTGAGTGGGGATAGGGGAGGGTAGGGCTGAGTGGGGGAGAGGGGAGGGGAGGGCTGAGTGGGGGAGAGGGGAGGGTAGGGCTGAGTGGGGATAGGGGAGGGGAGGGCTGAGTGGGGGAGAGGGGAGGGTAGGGCTGAGTGGGGGAGAGGGGAGAGTAGGGCTGAGTGGGGGGTAGGGGAGGGTAGGGCTGAGTGGGGATAGGGGAGGGTAGGGCTGAGTGGGGGAGAGGGGAGGGTAGGGCTGAGTGGGGGAGAGGGGAGGGTAGGGCTGAGTGGGGGAGAGGGGAGGGGAGGGCTGAGTGGGGGAGAGGGGAGAGTAGGGCTGAGTGGGGGAGAGGGGAGGGTAGGGCTGAGTGGGGGAGAGGGGAGGGTAGGGCTGAGTGGGGATAGGGGAGGGTAGGGCTGAGTGGGGGAGAGGGGAGGGTAGGGCTGAGTGGGGGAGAGGGGAGGGTAGGGCTGAGTGGGGGATAGGGGAGGGTAGGGCTGAGTGGGGGAGAGGGGAGGGTAGGGCTGAGTGGGGATAGGGGAGGGGAGGGCTGAGTGGGGGGTAGGGGAGGGTAGGGCTGAGTGGGGATAGGGGAGGGTAGGGCTGAGTGGGGGAGAGGGGAGGGTAGGGCTGAGTGGGGGAGAGGGGAGGGTAGGGCTGAGTGGGGATAGGGGAGGGTAGGGCTGAGTGGGGATAGGGGAGGGTAGGGCTGAGTGGGGGAGAGGGGAGGGTAGGGCTGAGTGGGGGAGAGGGGAGGGTAGGGCTGAGTGGGGATAGGGGAGGGTAGGGCTGAGTGGGGGAGAGGGGAGGGTAGGGCTGAGTGGGGATAGGGGAGGGTAGGGCTGAGTGGGGGATAGGGGAGGGTAGGGCTGAGTGGGGATAGGGGAGGGTAGGGCTGAGTGGGGGAGAGGGGAGGGTAGGGCTGAGTGGGGGAGAGGGGAGAGTAGGGCTGAGTGGGGGAGAGGGGAGGGTAGGGCTGAGTGGGGGAGAGGGGAGAGTAGGGCTGAGTGGGGGAGAGGGGAGGGTAGGGCTGAGTGGGGGAGAGGGGAGGGTAGGGCTGAGTGGGGGAGAGGGGAGGGTAGGGCTGAGTGGGGATAGGGGAGGGTAGGGCTGAGTGGGGATAGGGGAGGGTAGGGCTGAGTGGGGGAGAGGGGAGGGGAGGGCTGAGTGGGGGAGAGGGGAGGGTAGGGCTGAGTGGGGATAGGGGAGGGGAGGGCTGAGTGGGGGAGAGGGGAGGGTAGGGCTGAGTGGGGGAGAGGGGAGGGGAGGGCTGAGTGGGGGAGAGGGGAGAGTAGGGCTGAGTGGGGGAGAGGGGAGGGTAGGGCTGAGTGGGGGAGAGGGGAGGGTAGGGCTGAGTGGGGGGTAGGGGAGGGTAGGGCTGAGTGGGGGAGAGGGGAGGGTAGGGCTGAGTGGGGATAGGGGAGGGTAGGGCTGAGTGGGGATAGGGGAGGGTAGGGCTGAGTGGGGGAGAGGGGAGGGTAGGGCTGAGTGGGGATAGGGGAGGGTAGGGCTGAGTGGGGATAGGGGAGGGTAGGGCTGAGTGGGGGAGAGGGGAGGGTAGGGCTGAGTGGGGGAGAGGGGAGGGTAGGGCTGAGTGGGGGATAGGGGAGGGTAGGGCTGAGTGGGGGAGAGGGGAGGGTAGGGCTGAGTGGGGATAGGGGAGGGTAGGGCTGAGTGGGGATAGGGGAGGGTAGGGCTGAGTGGGGGAGAGGGGAGGGTAGGGCTGAGTGGGGGAGAGGGGAGGGTAGGGCTGAGTGGGGATAGGGGAGGGTAGGGCTGAGTGGGGGAGAGGGGAGGGTAGGGCTGAGTGGGGATAGGGGAGGGTAGGGCTGAGTGGGGGATAGGGGAGGGTAGGGCTGAGTGGGGATAGGGGAGGGTAGGGCTGAGTGGGGGAGAGGGGAGGGTAGGGCTGAGTGGGGGAGAGGGGAGAGTAGGGCTGAGTGGGGGAGAGGGGAGGGTAGGGCTGAGTGGGGGAGAGGGGAGAGTAGGGCTGAGTGGGGGAGAGGGGAGGGTAGGGCTGAGTGGGGGAGAGGGGAGGGTAGGGCTGAGTGGGGATAGGGGAGGGGAGGGCTGAGTGGGGGGTAGGGGAGGGTAGGGCTGAGTGGGGGAGAGGGGAGGGTAGGGCTGAGTGGGGATAGGGGAGGGGAGGGCTGAGTGGGGGAGAGGGGAGGGTAGGGCTGAGTGGGGGAGAGGGGAGGGGAGGGCTGAGTGGGGGAGAGGGGAGAGTAGGGCTGAGTGGGGGAGAGGGGAGGGTAGGGCTGAGTGGGGGAGAGGGGAGGGTAGGGCTGAGTGGGGGGTAGGGGAGGGTAGGGCTGAGTGGGGGAGAGGGGAGGGTAGGGCTGAGTGGGGATAGGGGAGGGTAGGGCTGAGTGGGGATAGGGGAGGGTAGGGCTGAGTGGGGGAGAGGGGAGGGTAGGGCTGAGTGGGGATAGGGGAGGGTAGGGCTGAGTGGGGATAGGGGAGGGTAGGGCTGAGTGGGGGGTAGGGGAGGGTAGGGCTGAGTGGGGGAGAGGGGAGGGTAGGGCTGAGTGGGGAGAGGGGAGAATGAATTGCATGAATACCAATCTCGGGCTACTTCCCAAATGCCTATTCCCCACAGGGCTCTGGTCAAAAGTAGTGCACTATGTAGGGAATAGGGTGCCATTCTCTGGTCTAAAGTAGTGCACTATATAGGGAGTAGGGTGGCATTTGGGACAAAGCCTTGGGTGATCACAATCTAGTTACCTTCCCTCAGTCACCAGCAGAGCTTATTGAGCTGAGCCCTCTGTGGCACCAGATAGAACTCATTTCAGATAGAAAACAATAAAATGAAATGAACTCCAAGACATTTACATTACATTACATTTACGTCATTTAGCAGACGCTCTTATGACCACTATTTAATGGTACCAGACAGATAAAACTCAAATGTCTTGTTTTTTTTTAGGGATGTTTTCATAGTACCTACAGTTGTACCCTGGCTATGGATGACACCACAAAGAGATGTTTAGAGATTTAAATGAGCAGTAACCCCAAAGGCCACCAGATACTGGAAAACGTTCATAGTACCCACCATTTTACTTTTCAGTTCTAAAAATGTGACCACATTTTTTTCTCAATCGTGTACAGGCATTTTTTTTGGAACAATGTTGTCGATTTTCAAAAAAGAGTGTTCACAAGACACAGAACTCCGTGTTTTTTTTTTTTTTTGCAGAACAGTAATGTCACACCCTGGCTCTGGGACTCATTATGTTGAGCCAGGGTGTGTTCATTTCTATGTGTGTATTTCTATGTTGGTGTTCATTCTAGTTTGTTGTATTCTATGTTTGCCTGAGTGACTCCCAATCAGAGGCAACGAGTGTCAGCTGTTGGCTGGTTGTCTCTGATTGGGAGCCATATTTAAACTGTATGTTTTCACTTTGTGGCTGTGGGTTTTTGTTCCGTGTTCGGTCATTGTCACCGTGGACGTTACGAGTCGTTTGTTGTTTTGGTCGTGCTTTAATTTAATAAAGTAAACATGTTCATTCATCACGCTGCGCATTGGTCTCTCCCTGACGATCGTGACAAGTAAATAGGTTTTCAAAATGTAGTTGTCTTCTCAAAACATAAACACATTCAACTAAACTATATTATAAACTATATTATAAACTATATTATAAACTGTATTATGAACTATTTTATAAACTATATTATCCCGTCAAAATTGCTAATAGATTCATCAAAAGAACAAGACTGCCTGCAAAAACACAACCATACTTACATATTGAGTCCAAGCAGACAAAACAGAAAGTCTGTCTTTTAAAAATCCCAGTAGATCAACACATTTTCTTTGCAGTCACTAAATCATGATGATCAAAATTGGAAGTACAACTATCCAAAGGTGCAGCATTATGGGAAATTACTCTCCTTTTATGTATATTTCACCAAGCAATTTCAAACACAATATTATTCCTGAGAAAAAAAGAAAAAAAAAGCGCATTGTATAAAGGATTCATTCATAGGTATCATCACAATCCAATTCCATGTATTCAATACAAATGTTGATTTACTCACAGTTCTGTAGAATTTCCATTGGCGCACAGAATCCACATTAAAAATAAGGAAAGGTGAATACAATGGAGGAACACAACTGATATGAATGTACAGTATAGGTGTTTAACACAAACTAACCCTTGCTAATCAGGCATCTCTTGCGTACGTTGTGGTGGACTGTCATTATAAGTGCTTCACTGGAACCTGGTATAATTGTTTGTAGCGTGGCTAGCCACTGAATTCACGCAGTCAAAGTTTTAGTCATTTAGCAGACGCTCTTATCCAGAGCAACTTGCAGTTAGTGAGTGCATACATTTTTCATACTGGTCCCCCCGTGGGAAACGAACCCACAACCCTGGCGTTGCATGCGCCATGCTCTACCAACTGAGCTACAGGGGACTAACCACTTCTGGAGCTAACTAGTGCTCTCAACTCAGCAGATGGGAGTTGTAGTCATAACATGGCTAACTTCACTAGCTAACGTTTCAATAAAACAACTTATACTAAGTGGCTAGCTAGCTAGCGTTAGCAACGTTTGGTGGTCAATGAGACAGAGTAGGAAGGACAAATGCACAGAACTCTATCTAGAGCAGCCGGTTAAATTGTGCATAAGAAAATCTTTTTTTAGATACATTCCCTCATTTAATATCATCCTAAATTACAATACGGAATTTTTTTTGGGCCATATTTAATGATTTGATGTGGACAGTATGTGTTACTACATTTTCGGAATCACAGTTTTATTTAATTTTTTTATTTCACCTTTATTTAACCAGGTAAGCCAGTTGAGAACAGGTTCTCATTTACAACTGCGACCTGGCCAAGATAAAGCAAAGTAGTGCAATAAAAACAACACAGAGTTACATATGGGGTAAAAAACATAAAGTCAGAAATACAACAGAAAATATATATACAGTGTGTGCAAATGTAGCAAGTTATGGAGGTAAGGCAATAAATAGGCTATAGTGCAGAATAATTACAATAGTATTAACACTGGAATGCTAGATGTGCAAGAGATTATGTGCAAATAGAGATACTGGGGTGCAAAAGAGCAAAATAAATAACAATATAGGGATGAGGTAGTTGGGTGGGCTAATTTCAGATGGGCTGTGTACAGGTGCAGTGATCGGTAAGGTGCTCTGACAACTGATGCTTAAAGTTATTGAGGGAGATAAGAGTCTCCAGCTTCAGAGATTTTTGCAATTCGTTCCAGTCATTGGCAGCAGAGAACTGGAAGGAATGGCGGCCAAAGGAGGTGTTGGCTTTGGGAATGACCAGTGAGATATACCTGCTGGAGCGCAGACTACGGGTGGGTGCTGCTATGGTGACCAATGAGCTAAGATAAGGCGGGGATTTGCCTAGCAGTGATTTATAGATGGCCTGGAGCCAGTGGGTTTGACGACGAACATGTAGTGAGGACCAGCCAACAAGAGCGTACAGGTCACAGTGGTGGGTAGTGTATGGGGCTTTGGACACAAAACGGATGGCACTGTGATAGACTACATCCAATTTGCTGAGTAGAGTGTTGGAGGCTATTTTGTAAATGACATCGCCGAAGTCAAGGATCGGTAGGATAGTCAGTTTTACGAGGGCATGTTTGGCAGCATGAGTGAAGGAGGCTTTATTGCGAAATAGGAAGCCGATTCTAGATTTAACTTTGGATTGGAGATTCTTTATGTGAGTCTGGAAGTTGAGTTTACAGTCTAACCAGACACCTAGGTATTTGTAGTTGTCCACATACTCTAGGTCAGACCTGTCGAGAGTGGTGATTCTAGTCGGGTGGGCGGGTGCCAGCAGCGTTCGATTGAAAAGCATGCATTTAGTTTTACTAGTGTTTAAGAGCAGTTGGAGGCTACTGAAGGATTGTTGTATGGCATTGAAGCTCGTTTGGAGGTTTGTTAACACAGTGTCCAATGAAGGGCCAGATGTATACAAAATGGTGTCGTCTGCGTAGAGGTGGATCTGAGAGTCACCAGCAGCAAGAGCGACATCATTGATATACACGGAGAAAAGTGTCGGCCCAAGAATTGAACCCTGTGGCACCCCCATAGAGACTGCCATAGGTCCAGACAACAGGCCCTCCGATTTGACACACTGAACTCTATCTGAGAAGTAGTTGGTGAACCAGGCGAGGCAGTCATTTGAGAAACCAAGGCTATTTAGTCTGCCAATAAGAATGCGGTGGTTGACAGAGTCGAAAGCCTTGGCCAGGTCGATGAAGACGGCTGCACAGTACTGTCTTTTATCGATCGCGGTTATAATATCGTTTAGGACCTTGAGCGTGGCTGAAGTGCACCCATGACCAGCTCGGAAACCGGATTGCATAGCGGAGAAGGTACGGTGGTATTCGAAATGGTCGATGATCTGTTTGTTAACTTGGCTTTCGAATACTTTCGAAAGGCAGGGCAGGATGGATATAGGTCTGTAGCAGTTTGGATCTAGAGTGTCACCCCCTTTGAAGAGGGGGATGACCGCGGCAGCTTTCCAATCTCTGGGGATCTCAGACGTTATGAAAGAGAGGTTGAACAGACTAGTAATAGGGGTAGCGACAATTTCGGCGGCTAGTTTTAGAAAGAAAGGGTCCAGATTGTCTAGCCCAGCTGATTTGTAGGGGTCCAGATTTTGCAGCGCTTTCAAAACATCAGCTGTCTGAATTTGTGTGAAGGAGAAGCGGGGGGGGGCATGGGCAAGTTGCAGCAGAGGGTGCAGAGTTGGTGGCCGGGTTAGTGGTAGCCAGATGGAAAGCATGGCCAGCTGTAGCAAAATGCTTGTTGAAATTCTCGATTATTGTAGATTTATCGGTGGTGATAGTGTTTCCTAGCCTCAGTGCAGTGGGCAGCTGGGAGGAAGTGCTCTTATTCTCCATGGACTTTACAGTGTCCCAAAACGTTTTGGAGTTAGTGCTACAGGATGCAAATTTCTGTTTGAAAAAGTTAGCCTTTGCTTTCCTGACTGCTTGTGTATATTGGTTCCTAACTTCCCTGAAAAGTTGCATATCGCGGGGGCTATTTGATGCTAATGCTGTACGCCACAGAATGTTTTTGTGCTGGTCAAGGGCAGTCAAGTCTGAGGAGAACCAGGGGCTATATCGGTTCTTAGTTCTGTATTTTTTGAATGGGGCATGTTTATTTAAGATTGAGAGGAAATTACTTTTAAGGAACAACCAGGCATCCTCTACTGACGGAATGAGATCTATATCCATCCAGGATACCTGGGCCAGGTCAATTAGGAAGGCCTCCTCGCTAAAGTGTTTTAGGGAGCGTTTGACAGTGATGAGGGGTGGTCGTTTGACCGCGGACCCGTTACGGACGCAGGCAATAAGGCAGTGATCGCTGAGATCCTGGTTGAAGACAGCTGAGGTGTATTTAGAGGGTATGTTAGTCAGGATGATATCTATGAGGGTACCCATGTTTACGGATTTAGGGTTGTACCTGGTAGGTTCGTTGATAATTTGCGTGAGGTTGAGGGCATCTAGCTTGGATTGTAGGATGGCTGGGGTATTAAGCATATCCCAATTTAGGTCACCAAGCAGTACAAACTCTGAGGATAAATGGGGGGCAATCACATATGGTGTCCAGGGCACAGCTGGGGGCTGAGGGGGGTCTGTAGCAAGCGGCAACAGTGAGAGACTTATTTCTGGAAAGGTGGATTTTTAGAAGTAGAAGCTCAAACTGTTTGGGCACAGACCTGGATAGTATGATAGAGCTCTGCAGGCTATCTCTACAGTAGATTGCAACTCCACCCCCTTTGGCAGTTCTATCTAGACGGAAAATGTTATAGTTGGGGATGGACATTTCAGAATTTTTGGTGGCCTTCCTGAGCCAGGATTCAGACACTGCTAGAACATCAGGGTTGGCGGAGTGTGCTAACGCAGTGAATAACTCAAACTTAGGAAGGAGGCTTCTGATGTTAACGTGCAGAAAACCAAGACTTTTACGGTTACAGAAGTCAACAAATGATAGCTCCTGGGGAGTAGGAGTGATACTGGGGGCTGCAGGGCCTGGGTTAGCCTCTACATCACCAGAGGAACAGAGGAGGACTAGAATAAGGATACGACTAAAGGCTTTAAGAACTGGTCTTCTAGTGCGTTGGGTACATAGAATAAAGGGGGCAGATTTCCGGGTGTTATAGAAAAGATTCAGGGCATTATGTACAGACAAGGATATGGAAGGATATGAGTAAAGTGGAGGTAAACCTAAGCGTTGGGTAACAATGAAAGAGCAAGTAGCAAGCAAGTACTCCTATTATTTTTAAAGAAAACTCAAACGTGAGCTTGTCCGAGGTGTCGGACTCGATGAGAGTTTCTATCCATTGGAGCACTGTGATTGGTTGCCCAAAATTCTGTCTGGGGTGGGGCTTAGCGAAGGGTCAATTGCACACATTTCTCTTCTGATGAAAACAATGTGTTAATATTCTGTGAACAATTTTGTATTTGATGACATTTGTATTTAAGTTATTGTTTTGCAAAAGGTGATCCAAGAAATGCAAGTTAGGTATTAAGGCAATAAAATGAGGTTCTGTGAATTTATTTGATCATTTGATCATTGCTTGTACGGGATTGAGAGAAAATATAAAGTCATATTTCCATATTTCCAGTGTTTTCATATATGAAATTCGGTACCTTGGTTCTGTTTCCTGGAGCGTTTGTGAGAAGTCTACAGAATACGTTTTGCTTTCACAAGACCTGAACATAACCGTTTCAGGGTGCGATTAGACACACATTTCTACGTGACGTTAGCGAGCTAGCTTGTTTACAATGGGCAACAAAAAAAGTTCCACACGACTCGCGCTGCTGCGTCACAATACCTGGTACTCTGGCCCAGGGTCTTGGACCCGCTGCTCACGCAGGTCCAGAATTATTTTACCGTTTCACACATGCTTTATGGGTACCAAACGCTCCAGGGTCCGGATCGTAAGGGGATATGGGAAAGGGCCCGTAGGCTACCTCTCTGCAATACAGCCTGTCAACATTTGATGGTTTCTGAGCGCAGTCAGAGCAGTGAAAATAAATGTTGTGGTTTAAGGAGATAGCTAACCCTGTTGTTTTGTGTTGTGATTTGTGCCTGTGGTGTTTGCATGAAGATATCAAACCTCTCACAGCTTGGTCTATAAAACCAGTCTCTCACTACGGGGTAATGTAATGTCATGTAATGTATACGGTCACAGCAGACTGGAGTAATTGGTTCTCCACCTCTTCAGCTGTCACTCATCTGAAATGAAGGCCGACAGCCTCCTTGTGTGGAGACGAGGAAAAAGAGTCGCAACCATTTTAATACGGTCATAGAGACCGTCTGATTCCCAAACTGGCACCCTATTCCCTATATAGTGCACTGCTTTTAACTAGAGCCCTATGAACCCGGGTCAAAAGTAGTGCACTACATAGGGAATAGTGTGCCAGTTTGGGAATCAGACGGTCTCTATGACCGTATTAAAATGGTTGCGACTCTTTTTCCTCGTCTCCACACAAGGAGGCTGTCGGCCTTCATTTCAGATGAAGGGGTGTGTGTGTGGGCTTGTATTGCTACCCTGGTGGGTACCGGAAATCACCCAGAATCCCCACAACGATAGTAAAACAAGGACAATTCTCCCTTGTGGGGACATTTCCCACGTCCCCATGAGGACAAAGGCTATTTGAAGCTGGGTTTAAGGTTAGGGTTAAGGTTAGGGTTAAGGTTAGGGTAAGGGTTATGTTTAGGGGTTAGGGAAAATTGGATTTTTAATGGAAATACATATTAGATCCCCACAAAGATAGGAAAACATATAGTGTGTGTGTGTGTGTGTGTGTGTGTGTGTTTGGTTTTACTATCGTTGTGGGGACCAGAAGTCCTCACAAGGATAATAAATCAAGGAACATTTGGACAGTTCGCCAGTCCTTACAAGGAAAAAGGCTATTTTAGGTTTAGGGGTTAGGTTACAATTAGGGTTAGGGGTTAGGGGTTAGGGTTAGGGGTTAGGGTTAGGAGTTAGGGTTAGGGTTAGGGGTTAGGGTTAGGATTCGGAGTTAGGGTTAGGGGTTAGGGTTAGGGTTAGGGTTAGGGGTTAGGGTTAGGGGTTAGGGGTTAGGGTTAGGTTTAGGGTTAGATTTTGAATGGGAATCAATTGTTTGGTCCCCACAAGGATAGTAAAACAAGTGTGTGTATGTGTGCTCGTGCGTGTGTGCATCTGTGAGTTTCGTGTGTGTGTGTTCAATGCAGCCTCCTCATTTCAGATTAAGCTGGTGTGAGGATGGGGATGTTTTACCTGTTCTTCAAAGTTAATTTTGACATCACCAGCCTCTGAAGCGCATGACACTCCTTGTTGATGTAAACCGGGGTTGTCAAACTCATTCCACGGAGGGCCGAGGTGAGGAGAGGAGAGGAGAGGAGAGGAGGTGAGGAGAGGAGAGGAGGAGAGGTGAGGAGAGGAAGGGAGGTGAGGAGGAGAGGTGAGGAGAGGAAGGGAGGTGAGGAGGAGAGGTGAGGAGAGGAAGGGAGGTGAGGAGGAGAGGTGAGGAGAGGAGAGTGGCGTAGTGGTCTCTCCCGAGTGGCGCAGTGGTCTAAGGCACTGCATAGCAGTGCTAGCTGTGCCACTAGAGATCCTGGTTTGAATCCAGGCTCTGTCGTAGCCGGTCGCGACCGGGAGACCCATGTGGCGGCGCACAATTGTCCAAGGTAGGGGAGGGAATGACCGGCAGGGATGTAGCTCAGTTGGTAGAGCATGGCGTTTGCAACGCCCGGGTTGTGGGTTCGATTCCCACGGGGGGGGGGTGATTCTTTTTTTTTTTTTTATAACTGTAAGTCGCTCTGGATAAGAGCGTCTGCTAAATGACTAAAATGTAAATGTAAAATGAGAGGAAGGGAGGTGAGGTGAGGAGAGGAGTTGAAAAGAGCAGTGGACATTATCTCTCCATTGCAAAGATGAGTGTGACATTCTCCAAGAATGCTCCTCCAGAAATGAGACTTTCCAAAACTGCACCCTATATAGTGCACTATAGTCCATATGGCTCTGGTCAAAAGTAGTGCACTATATAGGGAACAGGATGCCATTTGGGACACATCCTCTCCCTGCCAGCCACCCAGTCGCTTTTTCTTGAAATTCATACTTTAGTGCATTTGTCTCTCTGAGAGCTGGTGGTGTAATTTGATTTGTGTGCCTGGCCATCCTGCCATTCTCTGGGCCTGCAGTGTAACCATTCCCCACTGCAGTGCAACCTAGAGATAGTTCCGCAAATAGAGGGTTTTAAAGTATATTTTCTGGATGGCTTTTCCTGAGTGACTTAAAGAAGAAGAAGAAGAAGGCTATTGTGTTCCTTTTCTCTTTGGTTTAAATATAGAAACCCTTTTCTTTTCTGTTTAAGAGTTTTTTTGGGGGGGTAAGAGTTTTGGGTATTTTTTGTTTTTAAATAGAGAATAACTTGTTTGTTTGTGGGGTAGAACTGAACTAGCTTTTCTCAGCACTGAATAACATGTCTGTTACCTCCGTAAGCCATCTGAAGATGTGTTGTTAGACGAGGGGACGGTTGTGTTGTTAGACACGGGGAAGGTTGTGTTGTTAGAATAGGGGAAGGTTGTGTTGTTAGACAAGGGGAAGGTTGTGTTGTTAGAATAGGGGAAGGTTGTGTTGTTAGACAAGGGGAAGGTTGTGTTGTTAGACGAGGGGAAGGTTGTGTTGTTAGACAAGGGGAAGGTTGTGTTGTTAGACACGGGGAAGGTTGTGTTGTTAGAATAGGGGAAAGTTGTGTTGTTAGACAAGGGGAAGGTTGTGTTGTTAGAATAGGGGAAGGTTGTGTTGTTAGACACGGGGAAGGTTGTGTTGTTAGAATAGGGGAAGGTTGTGTTGTTAGACGAGGGGAAGGTTGTGTTGTTAGACAAGGGGAAGGTTGTGTTGTTAGACACGGGGAAGGTTGTGTTGTTAGACAAGGGGAAGGTTGTGTTGTTAGAATAGGGGAAGGTTGTGTTGTTAGACAAGGGGAAGGTTGTGTTGTTAGAATAGGGGAAGGTTGTGTTGTTAGACACGGGGAAGGTTGTGTTGTTAGACAAGGGGAAGGTTGTGTTGTTAGAATAGGGGAAGGTTGTGTTGTTAGACAAGGGGAAGGTTGTGTTGTTAGAATAGGGGAAGGTTGTGTTGTTAGACGAGGGGAAGGTTGTGTTGTTAGACAAGGGGAAGGTTGTGTTGTTAGACACGGGGAAGGTTGTGTTGTTAGAATAGGGGAAGGTTGTGTTGTTAGACGAGGGGAAGGTTGTGTTGTTAGACAAGGGGAAGGTTGTGTTGTTAGACACGGGGAAGGTTGTGTTGTTAGACAAGGGGAAGGTTGTGTTGTTAGAATAGGGGAAGGTTGTGTTGTTAGACAAGGGGAAGGTTGTGTTGTTAGAATAGGGGAAGGTTGTGTTGTTAGACGAGGGGAAGGTTGTGTTGTTAGACAAGGGGAAGGTTGTGTTGTTAGACACGGGGAAGGTTGTGTTGTTAGATGAGGGGAAGGTTGTGTTGTTAGAATAGGGGAAGGTTGTGTTGTTAGACAAGGGGAAGGTTGTGTTGTTAGACGAGGGGAAGGTTGTGTTGTTAGACACGGGGAAGGTTGTGTTGTTAGACGAGGGGAAGGTTGTGTTGTTAGACAAGGGGAAGGTTGTGTTGTTAGACACGGGGAAGGTTGTGTTGTTAGACGAGGGGAAGGTTGTAGACGGGTGTTACAAATATCTGCTATAAAAATGATAGTGGTTTGGTACTGTCTGAATATTTAAAACATGAATGTGGTCGGTTATGATAAAAGATGTGTACAACATTTTATGAACTGATGTGACATGACAATGATTATGCTTAAACCGCCAATCCGCAGTTGCTACATCCATTTTTGGATTGATAAATTACTGATATTTACTAGAGGCGGACCGATATGGGATTTTTGGGTCCGATAGTTACCGTATACAGTGCATTCGGAAAGTATTCAGACCCCTTGAATTTTTCCACATTTTGTTACATTACAGCCTTATTCTAAAATGGATTACATTCGTTTTTTTCCTCATCAATCTAGACACAATACATTTACATTTTAGTCATTTAGCTTAATGACAAAGCAAAAACAATTAATATAAAAAAAACTGAAATATCACATTTACATAAGTATTCAGACCCTTTAGTCAGTACTTTGTTGAAGCACCTTTGGCAGGGATTACAGCCTCGAGTCTTCTTGGGTATGACGCTACAAGCTTGGCACACCTGTATTTGGGGAGTTTTTCCCATTCTTCTCTTCTCAAGCTCTGTCAGGTTGGATGGGGAACGTTGCTGCACAGCTATTTTCAGGTCTCTCCAGAGATGTTAGATCGGGTTCAAGTCCGGGCTCTGGCTGGGCCACTCAAGGACATTCAGAGACTTGTCCCAAAGCCACTCCTGCGTTGTCTTGTTTGTGTGCTTAGGGTTGTTGTCCTGTTGGAAGGCGAACCTTCGCCCCAGTCTGAGGTCCTGAGCGCTCTGGAGCAGGTTTTTATCAAGGATCTCTCTGTACTTTGCTCCGTTCATCTTTGCCTCGATCCTGACTAGTCTCCCAGTCCCTGCCGCTGGAAAACATCCCCACAACATGATGCTGCCACCACCATGCTTCACCATATGGATGGTGCCAGGTTTCCTTCAGGCGTGACGCTTGGCATCCAGGCCAAAGAGTTCAATCTTGGTTTCATCAGACCAGAGAGTCTTGATTCTCATGGTCTGAGAGTCCTTTAGGTGCCTTTTGGAAAACTCCAAGCAGGCTGTCATGTGCCTTTTACTGAGGAGTCGCTTCCGTCTGGCCACTCTACAATAAAGGCCTGATTGGCGGAGTGCTGCAGAGATGGTTGTCCTTCTGGAAGGTTCTCCCGTCTCCACAGAGGATCTCTGGAGCTCTGTCAGAATGACCATCGGGTTCTTGGTCACCTCCCTGACCAAAGCCCTTCTCCCCCGATTGCTCAGTTTGGCCGGGCAGCCAGCTCTAGGAAGAGTCTTGGTGGTTCCAAACTTCTTCGTTTAAGAATGATGGAGACCACTGTGTTCTTGGGGACCTTCAATGCTGCAGACATTTTTTGGTACCCTTCCCCAGATCTGTGCCTCGACACAATCCTGTCTCGGAGCTCTGCTGACAATTCTTTCATCCTCATGGCTTGGTTTATTCTCTGACATGCCCTGTCAACTGTGGGACCTTATATATATGCACCGCGTCCCGAGTGGCGCAGTGGTCTAAGGCACTGCATCACAGTGCTAGCTGTGCCACTAGAGATCCTGGTTCGAATCCAGGCTCTGTTGTAGCCGGCAGCGACCGGGAGACCCATGGGGCGGCGCACAATTGGCCCAGCGTCGTCCAGTGTAGGGGAGGGAATGGCCGGCAGGGGATGTAGCTCAATTGGTAGAGTATGGTGTTTGCAACGCCAGGGTTGTGGGTTCGATCCCCATGGGGGGCCAGCATGAAAAAAAAAATATATATTATAATGTATGCACTAATTGTAAGTCACTCTGGATAAGAGCGTCTACTAAATGACGTAAATGTTAATATAGTGTGTGCCTGTCCAATCAATTGAATTTACCACAGGTGGACTCCAATCAAGTTGTAGAAAAATCTCAAGGATGATCAATGGAAACAGGATGCACCTGAGCTCAATTTCGAATCTCATAGCAAAGGGTCTGAATACTTATGTAAATAAGGTATTTCTGTTTTTATTTAACACATTTGCTTAAATTTCTAAGAACCTGTTTTTCGCTTTGTCATTATTGGTTATTGTGTGTAGATTGATGAGGGGCAAAACATTTTTTTATACATTTTTGAATAAGGCTGTAACGTAACAAAATGTGGAAAAAGGGAAGGGGTCTGTATACTTTCCGAATGCACCGTATCTGCCAATATATGTTTTTTTAGAGGTGGAATGAAAAACGTACCTTTTTATCACAAAGGATTATCAGGTTCTCTAAATCAGGGGTGTCTCCATGGAGATCCGAGTGTCTGCAGGTTTTTTTTTTTTCTTCTTTCAATGAAGATCTAGACAACCAGGTGAGGGGAGTTCCTTACTAATTAGTGACCTTAATTCATCAATCAATACAAGGGGTGGAGCGAAAACCCGCACTCGGCCCTCCGTGGAATGAGTTTGACACACGTGCTCTAAATGGTGATTTCTTAACTTAAATATTACTATTAACATTATTTCAGAACAATTTGTGGTTTACATGAAAACCACCAAAAAGCTAATATATCCTCTATAAGTACCTTCTTAGGTACAACTTAAAGATGTGTCTATCTACGGCACTAGATAAGAATGCAGAAGTGTTTGTGCTGAAGCACCACAAGCACGATAATAAACAAGAACGGTTGAATGAATTAAACTGTCTCAAAAGTAAATCTAAAACTGCACTGTTCACAAACTATACAGTGAAATGCAGTAAAATGCAGATCGTGATGTCACCACTAGGTGTCAGCGTCAGCATTTGTCTTGAGTAGATTTACTACAGTGCTTTACAACAGTCAAAGGTCATGTAAAGAAACACTTCATGGCAACCTCGCAATGAAAGCGTGTTATGACAAGCACATGCTAGCTGTTCATTACGAAAATGTTTTCTTAACGAACATATCAAGACTGTTTCAAGGACAGCTTTTTTCCATCTACGTAACATTGCAAAAATCAGAAATTTTCTGTCCAAAAATGATGCAGAAAAATTAATCCATGCATTTGTTACTTCTAGGTTAGACTACTGCAATGCTCTACTTTCCGGCTACCCGGATAAAGCACTAAATAAACTTCAGTTAGTGCTAAATACGGCTGCTAGAATCCTGACTAGAACCAAGAAATTTGATCATATTACTCCAGTGCTAGCTTCCCTACACTGGCTTCCTGTTAAGGCAAGGGCTGATTTCAAGGTTTTACTGTTAACCTATAAAGCGTTACATGGGCTTGCTCCTACCTATCTTTCCGAGTTGGTCCTGCCGTACATACCAATACGTACGCTACGGTCACAAGACGCAGGCCTCCTAATTGTCCCTAGAATTTCTAAGCAAACAGCGGGAGGCAGGGCTTTCTCCTATAGATCTCCATTTTTATGGAACAGTCTGCCTACCCATGTGAGAGACGCAGACTCGGTCTCAACCTTTAAGTCTTTACTGAAGACTTATCTCTTCAGTAGGTCATATGATTGAGTGTAGTCTGGCCCAGGAGTGTGAAGGTGAACGGAAAGGCTCTGGAGCAACGAACAGCCCTTGCTGTCTCTGCCAGGCCGGTTCCCCTCTCTCCACTGGGGTTCTCTGCCTCTAACCCTGTTACAGGGGCTGAGTCACTGGCTTGCTGGTGCTCTTTCATGCCGTCCCTAGGAGGGGTGCGTCACTTGAGTGGGTTGAGTTACTGACGTGATCTTCCTGTCTGGGTTGGCGCCCCCCCTTGGTTTGTGCTGTGGTGGAGACCTCTGTGGGCTATACTCGGCCTTGTCTCAGGATTGTAAGTTGGTGGTTGAGGATATCCCTCTAGTGGTGCGGGGGCTGTGCTTTGGCAGAGTGGGTGGGGTTATATCCTTCCTGTTTGGCCCTGTCCGGGGGTTTCTTCGGATGGGGCCACAGTGTCTCCGGACCGCTCCTGTCTCAGCCTCCAGTATTTATGCTGCAGTAGTTTATGTGTCGGGGGGCTGGGGTTAGTTGGTTATACCTGGAGTACTTCTCCTGTCTTATCCAGTGTCCTGTGTGAATTTAAGTATGCTCTCTCTAATTCTCTCGTTCTCTTTTTCTCTCTGAGAACCTGAGCCCTAGGACCATACGTCAGGACTACCGGGCATGCTGACACCTTGCTGTCCCCAGTCCGCCTGGCCTTGCTGCTATTCCAGTTTCAACTGTTCTGCCTGCGGCTACGAAACCCCTACCTGTCCCAGACCTGCTGTTTTCAACTCTAAATGATCGGCTATGAAAAGCCAACTGAGAGACCTGAGCCCTAGGACCATACGTCGGGACTACCGGCCGTGGTGACTCCTTGCTGTCCCCAGTCCGCCTGGCCTTGCTGCTATTCCAGTTTCAACTGTTCTGCCTGCGGTTATGGAACCCCTACCTGTCCCAGACCTGCTGTTTTCAACTCTTAATGATCGGCTATGAAAAGCCAACTGAGATTTATTCCTGATTATTATTTGACCATGCTTGTCACTTATGAACATTTTTGAACATCTTGGCATGGTTCTGTTATAATCTCCACCCGGCACAGCCAGAAGAGGACTGGCCACCCCTCATAGCCTGGTTCCTCTCTAGGTTTCTTCCTAGGTTTTGGCCTTTCTAGGGAGTTTTTCCTAGCCACCGTGCTTCTACACCTGCATTACTAGCTGTTTGGGGTTTTAGGCTGGGTTTCTGTACAGCACTTCGAGATATTAGCTGATGTACGAAGGGCTATATAAAATAAAATTGATTGATTGATTGATCTTACTGAAACCATCATGTAAATTACTGTTATTCAATATAAAATGTATTCGCTATATATTTCAACTGCAAATGGCATGCGCTGATGACTGAAAACGTTAATGTAGGAAAATGCTTGCCGCACTGGTTTTAGTCACACACATTCTAATTTATCAAAGAAATCTCATCATTAATGCAAGCACATGGCCTGAATGATAGATATGTGCCAATGGTCTTACTTTTTGAAGATTGCATATTTCAGAAAACTAAATAAATAAGCCCAGACAGTAACTGTTATTTTTGTATCAAGGATGAGTCAGTGTTCACTTTGGCACCAGTCCAGTGTTCGAAGATAAGTAGCACATGATTACTAGCTAGCTAGCTGGGCTAACTACATTGCTCGCTAGCTAGCCAGCGAACGTTAACTAAGTGAGCGTGTGATGAGGACAGGGCTGCTTCCTTGGTGAAGTGTACTTATGATTATTTACTTATTGACATACGCTGTCGCTGGCTGTAGCAAACTACTCACCGTCAAACCACCATGCCTACTCACTCTCACTTTTGTTTTGGCTTACGGGCGGAATGATGTTCAATGAGCAGCTCTTAGAGCGCCCTCTTCAGGCAACCATTGAAAAACTCAAAAAAATAAAAAAATCAGCTCATTCTATGTATATAATATTGATGCTTTATTTGTGTAATAAAGACTGATACTGATATTGCTGTGAAAGGCTAATATCTGCCGATAATATCGGTCAACCGATTTGTCCTTCGGGCTCTAATATGTACCCATTGATTCTTGAAGAATATGACTTATTATTGCCTCATGAGCTCAGTTCAACTGTAGAACCCCGTCAGAACCCAAAATAGAACTTGTTTTACTCCAATGTTTCCAAACAACGTAAATGTAAACAAACACATAATGTTGATATCATGGATGGTCAGTCCTTACATCCATAGCTCTGTCTTTGAATTTGAGAGTGGTTACATTTCTCCAGCCCAATCCCTCAGCTTTTTACCAAAACACAGGCTTTGGTATTGTTTCAACTGCTGATTGCTGCTTTAAGGGAGAGTTTTTGACACGGTTCAAATGTAGATATTAAATTTTGAAGTCAGAAACACTTTTTGGTAAGAAGACAACTTCTTTGAAAGAGGGAGAATGCTTTGTTATTGTCTGCCGCTTTAAAATATAAAAAACCGATATAATTTAGCTGAAAAAACTACTTGTCGTCATTCTTTGTCATTCCTATCACACAATAATGCACCTTGTGGAAATTCAGTTAAAGAAGGCATCTTCTTTCATAATGGTGCAAAGTGCCTACCCTCAAATTCTGAATAACATACAGTACATTTTGACAAACCTTTTTTATAAATCCACAAATCTACTTGTGGGACATCCTGAGATCACATGTTTCATTATGATTATTTTTTTTTTTTCCCATGGAGAGTCAGATTTTTGATTTTTGATTATTGGATCAAATATTTAAAAAAAACAATGTTATTGTTATTGAGCGATATTATATACTTCAAATAAGAACATTGCTCCATTAAGCAACATTGTACTGTAAAATGTTAGCGGAGCGCGATAGTAGCTTTTCAATCGGTGACGTCTGAGACCTTGAAGTAGTTGTTTCCCTTGCAAGGGCCGCGGCTTTTGTGGAGCGATACTTAACGATGCTTCGAGGGTGACAGTTGTCGATGTGTGTGTGTGTGTGGGGGGGGGGGGGGGGGGGGGGGGGGGGTGGCTCAACAAGCGTCTGAGGGTCAGTAGACCTCAAGGATGCTAATTTTCACATCAGAGTTTATCCTGCACACAGGGCATAGCCTACGGATATCTCACCTTACCATTCAATCTGTCCCTGGCCCCATGGATCTGCACAGACACTCTCTGTGGCCTCAGGATGAATCATGTCATAAAGCTCACTCTTACCGACCCAGCAGCAAATCTATGGATTGTCTCTGTGGATTGTAACCTGTTGAGCAGCCCTCACCGAGGAGAGAGCGAAGGCTTTCGCCACTGTCTCTGTGTTTCGCCTGGCAACATCGGTCACATACTGGATGTTTGTCTGAGGCGTCTTGGGCTCATGGCCTCCATGATTGTGGTAGTCCATGATTGTGGTAGTCCATGATTGTGGTTGTCCCGCTTGGCCTCCTCCTCATGAAAGTCTTCCAGCGTTGGGTGTTCTCACTTGAACCCATCTCTCCACCGGCACTACTGCGACACAGATCTTGTTATGGAGCGAGCAGCGAACATCTGTTGTTTCTCAGAGCAACACATGTGCCAGGCAGACTAAACTCAGGTGCGGATTTACCGTCGCTGGGGAACCCCCTACCAGGGGAGTGGCGACTTCATCCCAAAGTCGAGCTGACGTCGATCTGTACGCTGTCGCCTGTTCCACAACATCCCTCTGGGCGAAGACACGCTGACCTAAAAGTGGTCAGATGTGCTTCTGAATGGAAGTGAACGGTACTATACTCTTTCAGAGAACCAGGGTTACATACCGTAACTCATAGATTTGTGTTTGCACCGTAATTTACAGTGTACAGAATTATATATTTTTATGCTTTCAGAAATCATGTACGTTTACCAAGAAGAAATTGAAAACGAGATATTACAAAGTTGAAGGCTGCTTAAAGAAAATCAATAACCTTTATGGTGTTGATTAAAACGTTGGGAAGCGTAAAACCAACGACTTGATTTGTATAACAAATCAAAATTCTCATTTGTCCTTCTCCGTTGTACTTTCCACACTTTCCATGTGCTACTTCATAGCCACACGCACACAGACACGCACACAGACACGCATACGAACACGCACACAGACACGCATACGAACACGCACACAGATGCATACGAACACGCACACACTCCCCGCCTCTGCCTTCAATCAACTGATGGGTTTGCTTCTCTTTGTCTTCTGTGCCCTCTCTTCTCTGTTCCTTTGATCATACTCTACCTCTATCTATTAAAGCAGATGGAGAGATCACATCCTCTACCTCTATCTATTAAAGCAGATGGAGAGATCACATCCTCTATGACTCTTCTCTTCTCTCAAAATGTTTTATCTTTCATTCAACAGCAGCCTGTCTTGTTTCTCTTTTTCTTTACCTCTCTCACTCTCTCACTCTCTCTCTCTCTCTCTCTCTCTCTCTCTCTCTCTCTCTCTCTCTCTCTCTCTCTCTCTCTCTCTCTCTCTCTCTCTCTCTCTCTCTCTCTCTCTCTCTCTCTCTCTCTCTCTCTCTCTCTCTCTCTCTCTCTCTCTCTCTCTCTCTCTCTCTCTCTCTCTCTCTCTCTCTCTCTCTCTCTCTCTCTCTCTCTCTCTCTCTCCCTCCTCTTTCTCTCTCTCCCTCTCTCTCTCTCTCTCTCTCTCTCTCTCTCTCTCTCTCTCCCCATCACTCTCTCTGACTTCAGTCATGTCTTGTGTCAAGACCTAATTTCCCGAGAACCATTGATTTTTGTGTACATTGCCAACACTTGTAGTCATCACACTGATTAATTGTAATAGCTTGATTATTGGATGGTTTATGAGGATTAACACTGATTTCAACTGGGGGATTTTCATTGCAATTTTATTCATCAGACAAATCTAAATGAATTGAAATCAAACACTGTTGAGTTGAACAGTACATTTAGTATTAATCGTCACATATTTTGAATGCTCTTGTGGCTCCTGTTGATACTTGATTGTCATTTCTGTGGCATCCCGATTAGAAACAGAATAAGAGCGTCCAGTCCTCCAGAATGTTAATAGTCCAGTCCTCTCCCTCCAGAATGTTTAATAGTTAGTCATCTCCCTCCAGAATGTTAATAGTTAGTCCTCTCCCTCCAGAATGTTAATAGTTAGTCCTCTCCCTCCAGAATGTTAATAGTCCAGTCCTCTCCCTCCAGAATGTTAATAGTTAGTCCTCTCCCTCCAGAATGTTAATAGTCCAGTCCTCTCCCTCCAGAATGTTAATAGTTAGTCCTCTCCCTCCAGAATGTCAATTGTAAGTCCTCTCCCTCGAGAATGTTAATAGTCCAGTCCTCTCCCTCGAGAATATTAATAGTCCAGCCCTCTCTCTCCAGAATGTTAATAGTTAGTCCTCTCCCTCCAGAATGTTAATAGTCCTGTCCGCTCCCTCGAGAATGTTAATAGTCCTGTCCTCTCCCTCGGGAATGTTAATAGTCCAGTCCTCTCCCTCCAGAATGTTAATAGTTAGCCCTCTCCCTCC
This sequence comes from Coregonus lavaretus, assembly GCF_964263955.1. Classification (NCBI taxonomy): domain Eukaryota; kingdom Metazoa; phylum Chordata; class Actinopteri; order Salmoniformes; family Salmonidae; genus Coregonus; species Coregonus lavaretus. The sequence goes on from NW_028165076.1 coordinate 25,891, forward strand.
AGAATGTTAATAGTTAGGCCTCTCCCTCCAGAATGTTAATAGTTAGTCCTCTCCCTCCAGAATGTTAATAGTCCAGTCCTCTCCCTCCAGAATGTTAATAGTCCAGACCTCTCCCTCCAGAATGATAATAGTTAGTCCTCTCCCTCCAGAATGTGAATAGTTAGTCCTCTCCCTCCAGAATGTTAATAGTCCAGTCCTCTCCCTCCAGAATGTTAATAGTTAGGACTCTCCCTCCAGAATGTTAATAGTCCAGTCCTCTCCCTCCAGAATGTTAATGGTCCAGTCCTCTCCCTCCAGAATGTTAATAGTTAGGCCTCTCCCTCCAGAATGTTAATAGTTAGGCCTCTCCCTCCAGAATGTTAATAGTCCAGTCCTCTCCCTCCAGAATGTTAATAGTCCAGACCTCTCCCTCCAGAATGTTAATAGTCCAGTCCTCTCCCTCCAGAATGTTAATAGTTAGTCCTCTCCCTCCAGAATGTTAACAGTTAGGACTCTCCCTCCAGAATGTTAATAGTCCAGTCCTCTTCCTCCAGAATGTTAATAGTCCAGTCCTCTCCCTCCAGAATGTTAATAATTAGACATCTCCCTCCAGAATGTTAATAGTCCAGTCCTCTCCCTCCAGAATGCTAATAGTTAGGCCTCTCCCTCCAGAATGATAATAGTCCAGTCCTCTCCCTCCAGAATGTTAATAGTCCAGTCCTCTCCCTCCAGAATGTTAATATTCTAGGCCTCTCCCTCCATAATGTTAACAGTCCAGGCCTCTCCCTCCAGAATGTTAATAGTTAGCCCTCTCCCTCCAGAATGTTAATAGTTAGTCATCTCCCTCCAGAATGTTAATAGTTAGTCCTCTCCCTCCAGAATGTTAACAGTCCAGTCCTCTCCCTCCAGAATGTTAATAGTTAGTCCTCTCCCTCCAGAATGTTAATAGTTCGTCATCTCTCTCCAGAATGTTAATAGTCCAGTCCTCTCTCTCCAGAATGTTAATAGTCCAGTCCTCTCCCTCCAGAATGTTAATAGTTAGTCCTCTCCCTTCAGAATGTTAATAGTTAGGCCTCTCCCTCCAGAATGTTAATAGTTAGGACTCTCCCTCCAGAATGTTATTAGTCCAGTCCTCTCCCTCCAGAATGTTAATAGTCCAGTCCTCTCCCTTCAGAATGTTAATAGTTAGGCCTCTCCCTCCAGAATGTTAATAGTTAGGACTCTCCCTCCAGAATGTTATTAGTCCAGTCCTCTCTCTCCAGAATGTTAATAGTCCAGTCCTCTCCCTCCAGAATGTTAATAGTTAGTCCTCTCCCTTCAGAATGTTAATAGTTAGGCCTCTCCCTCCAGAATGTTAATAGTTAGGACTCTCCCTCCAGAATGTTATTAGTCCAGTCCTCTCCCTCCAGAATGTTAATAGTCCAGTCCTCTCCCTCCAGAATGTTAATAGTTAGGCCTCTCCCTCCAGAATGTTAATAGTTAGGACTCTCCCTCCAGAATGTTATTAGTCCAGTCCTCTCCCTCCAGAATGTTATTAGTCCAGTCCTCTCCCTCCAAAATGTTAATAGTCCAGTCCTCTCCCTCCAGAATGTTAATAGTTAGTTCTCTCCCTCCAGAATGTTAACAGTCCA
>NW_028165076.1:32500-60783 GCF_964263955.1 Coregonus lavaretus
TGGAGGGATGATATGTCCCATACAGAGAGACTATCGCCAGTAAGCCTGGAGGGATGATATGTCCCATACAGAGAGACTATCACCAGTAGGTCTGGAGGGATGATATGTCCCATACAGAGAGACTATCGCCAGTAAGCCTGGAGGGATGATATGTCCCATACAGAGAGACTATCACCAGTAGGTCTGGAGGGATGATATGTCCCATACAGAGAGACTATCGCCAGTAAGCCTGGAGGGATGATATGTCCCATACAGAGAGACTATCACCAGTAGGTCTGGAGGGATGATATGTCCCATACAGAGAGACTATCGCCAGTAAGCCTGGAGGGATGATATGTCCCATACAGAGAGACTATCACCAGTAGGTCTGGAGGGATGATATGTCCCATACAGAGAGACTATCACCAGTAAGCCTGGAGGGATGATATGTCCCATACAGAGAGACTATCACCAGTAGGTCTGGAGGGATGATATGTCCCATACAGAGAGACTATCGCCAGTAAGCCTGGAGGGATGATATGTCCCATACAGAGAGTCTATCACCAGTAGGCCTGGAGGGATGATATGTCCCATACAGAGAGACTATCACCACCAGGTCTGGAGGGATGATATGTCCCATACAGAGAGACTATCACCACCAGGTCTGGAGGGATGATATGTCCCATACAGAGAGAATATCACCAGTAGGTCTGGAGGGATGATATGTCCCATACAGAGAGACTATCGCCAGTAGGTCTGGAGGGATGATATGTCCCATACAGAGAGACTATCGCCAGTAAGCCTGGAGGGATGATATGTCCCATACAGAGAGTCTATCACCAGTAGGTCTGGAGGGATGATATGTCCCATACAGAGAGACTATCACCAGTAGGTCTGGAGGGATGATATGTCCCATACAGAGAGTCTATCACCAGTAGGCCTGGAGGGATGATATGTCCCATACAGAGAGACTATCACCAGTAGGTCTGGAGGGATGATATGTCCCATACAGAGAGACTATCGCCAGTAAGCCTGGAGGGATGATATGTCCCATACAGAGAGACTATCGCCAGTAGGTCTGGAGGGATGATATGTCCCATACAGAGAGACTATCACCAGTAGGTCTGGAGGGATGATATGTCCCATACAGAGAGACTATCACCAGTAGGTCTGGAGGGATGATATGTCCCATACAGAGAGACTATCACCAGTAGGTCTGGAGGGATGATATGTCCCATACAGAGAGTCTATCACCAGTAGGTCTGGAGGGATGATATGTCCCATACAGAGAGACTATCACCAGTAGGTCTGGAGGGATGATATGTCCCATACAGAGAGACTATCGCCAGTAAGCCTGGAGGGATGATATGTCCCATACAGAGAGACTATCACCAGTAGGTCTGGAGGGATGATATGTCCCATACAGAGAGACTATCACCAGTAGGTCTGGAGGGATGATATGTCCCATACAGAGAGACTATCGCCAGTAAGCCTGGAGGGATGATATGTCCCATACAGAGAGACTATCACCAGTAGGCCTGGAGGGATGATATGTCCCATACAGAGAGACTATCACCAGTAGGTCTGGAGGGATGATATGTCCCATACAGAGAGACTATCACCAGTAGGTCTGGAGGGATGATATGTCCCATACAGAGAGACTATCACCAGTAGGTCTGGAGGGATGATATGTCCCATACAGAGAGACTATCACCAGTAGGTCTGGAGGGATGATATGTCCCATACAGAGAGACTATCACCAGTAGGTCTGGAGGGATGATATGTCCCATACAGAGAGACTATCACCAGTAAGCCTGGAGGGATGATATGTCCCATACAGAGAGACTATCACCAGTAGGTCTGGAGGGATGATATGTCCCATACAGAGAGACTATCGCCAGTAAGCCTGGAGGGATGATATGTCCCATACAGAGAGTCTATCACCAGTAGGCCTGGAGGGATGATATGTCCCATACAGAGAGACTATCACCACCAGGTCTGGAGGGATGATATGTCCCATACAGAGAGACTATCACCACCAGGTCTGGAGGGATGATATGTCCCATACAGAGAGAATATCACCAGTAGGTCTGGAGGGATGATATGTCCCATACAGAGAGACTATCGCCAGTAGGTCTGGAGGGATGATATGTCCCATACAGAGAGACTATCGCCAGTAAGCCTGGAGGGATGATATGTCCCATACAGAGAGTCTATCACCAGTAGGTCTGGAGGGATGATATGTCCCATACATAGAGACTATCACCAGTAGGTCTGGAGGGATGATATGTCCCATACAGAGAGTCTATCACCAGTAAGCCTGGAGGGATGATATGTCCCATACAGAGAGACTATCACCAGTAGGTCTGGAGGGATGATATGTCCCATACAGAGAGACTATCGCCAGTAAGCCTGGAGGGATGATATGTCCCATACAGAGAGACTATCGCCAGTAGGTCTGGAGGGATGATATGTCCCATACAGAGAGACTATCACCAGTAGGTCTGGAGGGATGATATGTCCCATACAGAGAGACTATCACCAGTAGGTCTGGAGGGATGATATGTCCCATACAGAGAGACTATCACCAGTAGGTCTGGAGGGATGATATGTCCCATACAGAGAGTCTATCACCAGTAGGTCTGGAGGGATGATATGTCCCATACAGAGAGACTATCACCAGTAGGTCTGGAGGGATGATATGTCCCATACAGAGAGACTATCGCCAGTAAGCCTGGAGGGATGATATGTCCCATACAGAGAGACTATCACCAGTAGGTCTGGAGGGATGATATGTCCCATACAGAGAGACTATCACCAGTAGGTCTGGAGGGATGATATGTCCCATACAGAGAGACTATCGCCAGTAAGCCTGGAGGGATGATATGTCCCATACAGAGAGACTATCACCAGTAGGCCTGGAGGGATGATATGTCCCATACAGAGAGACTATCACCAGTAGGTCTGGAGGGATGATATGTCCCATACAGAGAGACTATCACCAGTAGGTCTGGAGGGATGATATGTCCCATACAGAGAGACTATCACCAGTAGGTCTGGAGGGATGATATGTCCCATACAGAGAGACTATCACCAGTAGGTCTGGAGGGATGATATGTCCCATACAGAGAGACTATCACCACCAGGTCTGGAGGGATGATATGTCCCATACAGAGAGACTATCACCAGTAAGCCTGGAGGGATGATATGTCCCATACAGAGAGACTATCACCAGTAGGTCTGGAGGGATGATATGTCCCATACAGAGAGACTATCGCCAGTAAGCCTGGAGGGATGATATGTCCCATACAGAGAGACTATCACCAGTAGGTCTGGAGGGATGATATGTCCCATACAGAGAGACTATCGCCAGTAAGCCTGGAGGGATGATATGTCCCATACAGAGAGACTATCACCAGTAGGTCTGGAGGGATGATATGTCCCATACAGAGAGACTATCGCCAGTAAGCCTGGAGGGATGATATGTCCCATACAGAGAGACTATCACCAGTAAGCCTGGAGGCTTTGCTGTTTGTGATTGTGGTGCCGAGTAGGGAATGGAGAAGATGTGTGCTTCTCTGTCAAGACTGTCCTTTTGAAATCTCAGAATGAACTGGCACAATCTAACACATACACACTGATAATGCCAGAGTAAACTATAGGCTATTTAATTGGAAAATGGGTTTGAAAAAATAAACACAATAATTTGAATTAATCACACACACTCACATATTCATAATGAGATCCTCATTCTTATCTATCGTTTACATATTTTTCCTAACTCTCCACAGAGCCAATCCACGGTGCCAGGAATCTAGAAGTCGTTGACGTCCAATCTAAACAAGTCACCGTTCGCTGGGAGCCGTTCGGCTACAACGTTACGCGTTGCCATAGCTACAACCTGACGGTGCAGTACCGGTCCCGCGTGGCGGGGAAGGACGAGACCCGTGAGGAGGTGTGTTACGACACCCTGGGTCGCGACCCCCAGCATACCATCCACAACCTGACCCCTAACACCAACCTGTCAGTCAAACTGGTCCTCAAGAACCCAGAGGGGGTGAAAGAGAGCCCAGAGATGGAGCTACAGACAGACGAGGACGGTAAGTGTTATAATACCTTAGAATGGTTATAACATGTTTATGAAGGGGGTCGATGGAGAGCAGAGATGGAGCTACAGACAGACGAGGACGGTAAGTGTTATAATACCTTAGAATGGTTATAACATGTTTATGAAGGGGGTCGATGGAGAGCAGAGATGGAGCTACAGACAGACGAGGACGGTAAGTGTTATAATATCTTAGAATGGTTATAACATGTTTATGAAGTTACATAATAGCGTAATAAAGTGTCAAACTGGTCCTCAAGAACCCAAAGGGGGTCAAAGAGAGACTGACTCCTGAGTGGCGCAGTGGTCTAAGGCACTGCATCGCAGTGCTAGCTGTGCCACTAGAGATCCTGGTTCGAATCCAGGCTCTGTCGCAGCCGGCCGCGACCGGGAGACTCATGGGCGGCGCACAATTGGCCCAGCGTTGTCCAGGGTAGGGGAGGGAATGGCCGGCAGGGATGTAGCTCAGTTGATAGAGCATGGTGTTTGCAACGCCAGGGTTGTGGGTTCGATTCCCACGGGGGGCCAGTATAAAAAAATAATAAAATATATGTATTCACTAACTGTAAGTCGCTCTGGATAAGAGCGTCTGCTAAATGACAAAAAAAAATGGGGGAAAAATGAAAAAAATACAAATGAAAAAAGTTTACAAATAAAAAAATTGCAAAAAACAAAACAAAGAGAGACCAGATATGGAGCTATAGACAGACAGACAGACAGACAGGCACAGTGCAATCAAGTGTTATTCTGAGATTTAGCTGCAGACCGATTATCATGTGTTGTAATATCAATGTGTTGATGAGTCTTAAAGGGATACTTCAGGATGTTGCCAATGAGGCCCTTTGTCTTCTTCCCCAGAGTCAGGTGAACTCGTTGTCAACATCCTGAAGTATCCATTTAACTGAGTTCACACTCTTCAAGTCGCAGGAAGCAATTATCTTGAAAATATACACTACCATTCAAAAGTTTGGGGTCACTTAGAAATGTCCTTGTTTTCGAAATAAAAGCAAAAAAAGGTGTCCATTAAAATAACATCAAATTGATCAGAAATACAGTGTAGACATTGTTAATGTTGTAAATGGCTATTGTAGCTGGAAACGGCTGATTTTTTATGGAATATCTACATAGGCGTACAGAGGCCCATTATCAGCAACCATCAGTCCTGTGTTCCAATGGCACGTTGTGTTTGCTAATCCAAGTTTATCATTTTAAAAGGCTAATTGATCATTTTGCAATTATGTTAGCACATTTACAACATTAACAATGTCTACACTGTATTTCTGATCAATTTGATGTTATTTTATTGGACAAAAAAAATACATTTATTTCGAAAACAAGGACATTTCTAGGTGACCCAAAACATTTGAACGGTACTGTACATAACTGTTAGCTTCAGGTTAACATCAGTAGAACAGTTGAATAGAGGTTACAGGTTAAAGACTGTAACAGATTGTACTAAGATGAGCTTTTGTTTAAAGACGAGTAGATGACTCAGAAATAATATTTATCTCCCCGCTTACATTTCTTAACCTTGTATTACTTCAGTGGTTCAGACGTCCATTACATGCCTCTCTAAAGACTGACTAGACGTCTCAAAGTCCCAGGAATACACTGAGGTATTACAAAATGGAGTCCCAGGGATACACTGAGGTATTATAAAATGGAGTCACAGGGATACACTGAGGTATTACAAAATGAACTAACCAAAGTCTCATGAAGTGAATTTAGTCTTTTTTTCCATCCAATGTTTTACATAAATCCAATAACATGGTGAAATGTTTTGTTGATTTCACGTTGAATTCACGTTAGTCGACAGCTTAAAAAGTAGACGTTGAAATGACGTCTGAGCCTCGTGGGATGATCTAACGACACACGTAGCGAACGTTCTTTCTACTCGCTTGTTTGGGAAACACTCTTAAAAAAGTTGGTTCGTAAAATACCGATGCGTCTGGTCTCGATCACCGTAACGCTTCAGTTACATCGCAATTAGTGGAAGAATAATGAGTGAATCAGAATTGGGCTGCCGGTGTAAACGCAGCCTATGTGTGTAATGAAGCTTTGAGTTTCTCGTGGGTTGTTCTGGTCCGGTCCCCTCGGTTCCTGTAGAGCAGGGATGGGCAACTGGCGGACCCGCGGGCCTGTTGAGAGTTATAGAAACACAAAGTGGTGTCATTTCAAAATGTGGTTGTGCATCAGCGGTAACTCAATTAGCCCTGTCAGCTAACATGTTTTTAGATTGCTAAATTACTAAAAAACTTGTAGTAATCATGGTCGAATTACAGACCCGGGGTGGGGCCCCAGTTAACATATTAAAAACGTCAAACATTTGCCCCCCTGCCTATTGCTCAATGTGTAGAATTGCAGGACATTAGCTGGATAACAGCTAATTTTTCTCTCTGCCCCACGGCGAAATGAGTAGAATTGCATGAAATGAGTTATAAAATTGGATGTGGGTATGCAGACCCACGAGCCACTGCGCCCCCCCCCCCCCCCCCCCCATCAAAGTTGACCCATCCCTGCTCTAGAGTCACCTATAAGGAGAGACTCCTAGTCCTGAGGTGTTTGTGATGTGTTGATCTGGGCCTGTCCCCTCAGTACCTGGAGCGGTCCCTGTGGAGTCCATCCAGGGCAGTGCTTACGAAGAGAAGATGATCCTCAAGTGGAGAGAACCAGCCCAGACCTACGGAATCATCACTCAGTATGAGGTGAGAAGAGTAACTGATTGATTTCATTCATTGGATCACGGCAAAATATTGTATCCTTGAAAACACAACACGTCACTCTTCTTATCCCTCGTCTCTTGTGATACTGTGCTGCCCAAGAGGGTCTGAAGATTCTTGGAGAACGACAGGGCTCCTTTTCCTTTACACACATGATAGAGTCCATGAAGAGGTTTTTCATACCCATCCCAGCCAGCCAAGCCACTGAACTCTATTGAATGTTGAATAATAGATAGTCTGTACCATAAGTACACAGTCATCTCTGTACACAGTCATCTCTGTACACAGTCATCTCTGTACACAGTCATCTCTGTACACAGTCATCTCTCTACACGGTCATATTTCCACCAGGTAATATATATATACAGTACCAGCCCTTATTTTAAGTGTTTCTAAAATCCCCTACGGGAAAAATGAATGGTGGAAAAATTATTGGAACCATTTCCTAGTTTGACCGCTAGGTTTTATGGGTATTATGACTTATACATACTGTGGTACTCTATTATGAATATGGAGAAGAATGGCAACGCTTTACTCAAAGGGTACCTAAATAAGAACTTCATAACGCATTCGTAACCCATACATTACACATTTATAAGCATATCACGATTTGACATAAAGCATTTCATTTGCAATATCTTTGGGTTCTGAATGTGTGATCTATAGATCATTCGCAGGTTCGTTTAACCAGGTACAGCAACGTTTAACACGTTTCTTCTGCTTCTTCTTTAGCTCAACTGCATCATCTACATAAATAGCATCAGGTAGTTACATTTAAAATGTAAATTATCTTTACCCCAATATCTTCCAGAACACTGTGTAAATGCATATAATATACAGATAGACTAATCATACATTCTACATTGATTCAAATAGCATGTCTTACTAGTGGTTCTATAGACAGAGTCACTCATATAAGGGATGGATAGATGGATAGAGCTGGAGAGGAGCTCACAGGTTGGTCTCTCTCCTATCTTTACTAGAGGAGTGTTTAGGGGGATCCTTGGCGGTGGCTGACTTCTCGTTCTTGGCTTTGACCGTCACCGCTGGCTCTGCTGCTGTGGCGGTTACCACCCCAGTTACGGAACGTTTGGTCTGCTCCTCGCCCCTCACCTCGGGACTGGGCGGAGCCTGTTCTGCTGGGGGCGGGGCTGTCAGCTCCTGCTGCTGCAGCTTGTGGGTCTGGAGGAGGCGGAGCTGAACGCGCAGTCCAAGATGGCCTCCTGCTCCTCGTGGATGGCCTGGTTCAGGTGGGTGTTCTTGTTTTACAGGATGGGGGGGGGGGGGGGGGGGGTGGAGAGACAGACAGACAGACAGAGCAGGTAAGGAGAGGCTTGCTGACACTCATCTCTGGTTCAAACTCTGGTTCAAACGTATTTTCAGGAAAGTGCAGGCCTATTTCGTAAATATAGCTGAAGCAAAACTAGATTTTTATTAAACCTTTATGTTGACAGGGAAGACATATTGAGACGTAGATCTCTTTTCCAAATGTGTCCTGTATAATACAATATAAAATACAAACATACACATATATACACACACTACATGGCAAAAGTATGTGGACACGTGTTTGTCGAACACCTCATTCCAAAATTATGGTCATTAATATGTAGTTGGTCCCCCCTTTGCTGCTATAACAGCCTCCACTCTTCTGGGAAGGCTTTCCACTAGATGTTGGAACATTGCTGCGGGGACTTGCTTCCATTCAGCCACAAGAGCATTAGTGAGGTCGGGCACTGATGTTGGGCGATAAGCCTGGCATCCGCCAAACCCAGATTAGTCCGTCGGAATGCAAGATGGTGAAGCGTGATTCATCACTCCAGAGAACGCATTACGCACTTCAGCACACGGCGGTCCCGTTCTGTGAGCTTGTGTGGCCTACCACTTCACGGCTGAGCCGTTGTTGCTCCTAGACGTTTCCACTTCACAATAACAGCAATTACAGTTGATCGGGGGCAGCTCTAGCAGGGCAGAAATTTGACAAACTGACTTATTGAAAAGGTGGCATCCTATGACAGTGCCATGTTGAAAGTCAATATATACACTGCTCAAAAAAATAAAGGGCACACTTAAACAACACAATGTAACTCCAAGTCACATTGTGAAATTCTGTGAAATCAAACTGTCCATTTAGGAAGGAACACTGATTGACAATACATTTCACATGCTGTTGTGCAAATGGAATAGACAACAGGTGGAAATTATAGGCAATTAGCAAGACACCCCCAATAAAGAAGTGGTTCTGCAGGTGGTGACCACAGACCACTTCTCAGTTCCTATGCTTCCTGGCTGATGTTTTGGTCACTTTTGAATGCTGGCGGTGCTTTCACTCTAGTGGTAGCATGAGACGGAGTCTACAACCCACACAAGTGGCTCAGGTAGTGCAGCTCATCCAGGATGGCACATCAATGCGAGCTGTGGCAAGAAGGTTTGCTGTGTCTGTCAGCGTAGTGTCCAGAGCATGGAGGCGCTACCAGGAGACAGGCAAGTACATCAGGAGACGTGGAGGAGGCCGTAGGAGGGCAACAACCCAGCAGCAGGACTGCTACCTTCGCCTTTGTGCAAGGAGGTGCATTGCCAGAGCCCTGCAAAATGACCTCCAGCAGGCCACAAATGTGCATGTGTCTGCTCAAACGGTCAGAAACAGACTCCATGAGGGTGGTATGAGGGCCCGACGTCCACAGGTGGGGGTTGTGCTTACAGCCCAACACCATGCAGGACGTTTGGCATTTGCCAGAGAACACCAAGATTGGCAAATTCGCCACTGGCGCCCTGTGCTCTTCACAGATGAAAGCAGGTTCACACTGAGCACGTGACAGAGAAGTGACAGAGTCTGGAGACGCCGTGGAGAACGTTCTGCTGCCTGCAACATCCTCCAGCATGACCGGTTTGGCGGTGGGTCAGTCATGGTGTGGGGTGGCATTTCTTTGGGGGGCCGCACAGCCCTCCATGTGCTAGCCAGAGGTAGCCTGACTGCCATTAGGTACCGAGATGAGATCCTCAGACCCCTTGTGAGACCATATGCTGGTGCGGTTGGCCCTGGGTTCCTCCTAATGCAAGACAATGCTAGACCACATGTGGCTGGAGTGTGTCAGCAGTTCCTGCAAGAGGAAGGCATTGATGCTATGGACTGGCCCGCCTGTTCCCCAGACCTGAATCCAATTGAGCACATCTGGGACATCATGTCTCGCTCCATCCACCAACGCCACGTTGCACCACAGACTGTCCAGGAGTTGGCGGATGCTTTAGTCCAGGTCTGGGAGGAGATTCCTCAGGAGACCATCCGCCACCTCATCAGGAGCATGCCCAGGCGTTGTAGGGAGGTCATACAGGCACGTGGAGGCCACACACACTACTGAGCCTAATTTTGACTTGTTTTAAGGACATTACATCAAAGTTGGATCAGCCTGTAGTGTGGTTTTCCACTTTAATTTTGAGGGTGACTCCAAATCCAGACCTCCATGGGTTGATAAATTTGATTTCCATTGATAATTTTTGTGTGATTTTGTTGTCAGCACATTCAACTATGTAAAGAAAAAAGTTTTTAATAAGATTATTTCATTCATTCAGATCTAGGATGTGTTATTTTAGTGTTCCCTTAATTTTTTTGAGCAGTGTATATATATTGCCTTCGGAAAGTATTCAGACCCATTGACTTTTTACACATTTTGTTACGTTACAGCCTTATTCTAAAACAGATATTTTTTTTTTATCCTCATCAATCTACAAACAATACCCCATAATGACTAAGCGTAAACAGGTTTTTAGACATTTTTGCAAATGTATTAAATATAAAAAACAGAAATACCTTATTTACATAAGTATTCAGACCCTTTGCTATGAGACTCGAAATTGAGTTCAGGTGCATCCTGTTTCCATTGATCATCCTTAAGATGTTTCTACAACTGGATTGGAGTCCACCTGTGGTAAATTCAATTGATTGGATTTGGAAAGACACACACCTGTCTATATAAGGTCCCACAGTTGACAGTACATGTCAGAGCAAAAACCAAACCATGAGGTCGAAGGAATTGTCCTTAGAGCTCAGAGACAAGATTATGTCGAGGTACAGATCTGGGGAGGGGTACCAAAACATTTCTGCAGCATTGAAGGTCCCCAAGAACACAGTGGCCTCCATCATTCTTAAATGGAAGAAGTTTGGAACCACCAAGACCCTTCCTAGAGCTGGCTGCCAGGCCAAACTGAGCAATCGGGGGAGAAGGGCCTTGGTCAGGGAGGTGACCAAGAACCCGATGGTCACTCTGACAGAGCTCTAGAGTACCTCTGTGGAGATGGGAGAACCTTCCAGAAGGACAACCATCTCTGCAGCACTCCACCAATCAGGCCTTTATGGTAGAGTGGCCAGACGGAAGCCACTCCTCAGTAAAAGGCACATGACAGCCCGCTTGGAGTTTACCAAAAGGCACCTAAAGGACAGTCCCTGATGCTGAAAAACGTCCCCACAGCATGATGCCGCCACCACCACGCTTCACCGTAGGGATGGTGCCAGGTTTCCTCCAGACGTGACGCTTGGCATTCAGGCCAAAGAGCACAATCTTGGTTTCATCAGACCAGAGAATCTTGTTTCTCATGGTCTGAGAGTGAGACTAGCCTTGTAGACTAGCATTGGAGAACCATCTAAAGAGTGAACATGTAATTCATCTCAAACATTCTTACGAGAGTAAAAAAAACACATATTTTGTTTTGCCCGTATTAAGCACAAGTTTTAAATCAGCAAGGGATTCCTGCATAGCTATAAAATCTGACCGTAGTTTTGACACAGATCAACAGTCAGGGCAGTAGCATTCATAATAGCATCATCCTCATATAGATTAAATGTACTATTTTTTAACAGATTGACCATTTTTGTTTATATAAATAGTGAAGAGAACAGGTCCCAAAATCGACACCTGTGGTACACCTTTATGAACACCCAGGTGGCGACACGCATCTCTGCGTGCCTGGCAGATATCTCAGCTTGGATGTCGGCCCCCCACCTCAACCTCGACAAGACGGAGCTGCTCTTCCTCACGGGGAAGGCCTGCCCACTCAAAAACCTCTCCATCACGGTTGACAACTCCACAGTGTCACCCTCCCAGAGTGCAAATAACCTTGGCGTGACCCTGGACAAAAAACCCTGTCGTTCTCTGCATCATCAAAGCAGTGACCCGCTCCTGCAGGTTCATGCTCTCCAACATGTATGACCCTACCTCACACAGGAAGCGGCGCATCTCCCGTCTGGACTACTGCAACTAGCTGTTGGTTGGGCTCCCCGCTTGTGCCATCAAACCCCTGCAACTTATCCAGAACACAGCAGACCGCCTAGTGTTCAACCTTCCCAAGTTGTCCCATCTAACCCTGCTCCTCCGCACACTCCACTGGCTTCCAGTTAAAGCTCACATCCACTACAAGACCATGGTGCTTACCTACGGAACAGCAAGAGGAACTGCCCCTCCCTACCTTCAGGCTATGGTCAAACCCTACACCCCAACCTGAGTACTCTGTTCTGCCACCTCTGGTCTCTTGGCCCTCCCAGCCCTACACCCCAACCTGAGCACTCCGTTCTGCCACCTCAGGTCTCTTGGCCCTCCCAGCCCTACACCCCAACCCGAGCACTCTGTTCTGCCACCTCTGGTCTCTTGGCCCTCCCAGCCCTACACCCCAACCGAGTACTCCGTTCTGCCACCTCAGGTCTCTTGGCCCTCCCAGCCCTACACCCCAACCCGAGTACTCCGTTCTGCCACCTCAGGTCTCTTGGCCCTCCCATCCCTACACCCCAACCAGAGCACTCCGTTCTGCCACCTCTGGTCTCTTGGCCCTCCCAGCCCTACACCCCAACCAGAGCACTCCGTTCTGCCACCTCAGGTCTCTTGGCCCTCCCAACCCTACACCCCAACCCGAGCACTCCGTTCTGCCACCTCTGGTCTCTTGGCCCTCCCAACCCTACACCCCAACCAGAGCACTCCGTTCTGCCACCTCTGGTCTCTTGGCCCTCCCATCCCTACACCCCAACCAGAGCACTCCGTTCTGCCACCTCTGGTCTCTTGGCCCTCCCAGCCCTACACCCCAACCGAGTACTCCGATCTGCCACCTCTGGTCTCTTGGCCCTCCCAACCCTACACCCCAACCCGAGCACTCCGATCTGCCACCTCTGGTCTCTTGGCCCTCCCAACCCTACACCCCAACCCGAGCACTCCGTTCTGCCACCTCAGGTCTTTTGGCCCTCCCAACCCTACACCCCAACCCGAGCACTCCGTTCTGCCACCTCTGGTCTCTTGGCCCTCCCAACCCTACACCCCAACCAGAGCACTCCGTTCTGCCACCTCTGGTCTCTTGGCCCTCCCAACCCTACACCCCAACCAGAGCACTCCGTTCTGCCACCTCTGGTCTCTTGGCCCTCCCAACCCTACACCCCAACCCGAGCACTCCGATCTGCCACCTCTGGTCTCTTGGCCCTCCCAACCCTACACCCCAACCCGAGCACTCCGTTCTGCCACCTCTGGTCTCTTGGCCCTCCCAACCCTACACCCCAACCAGAGCACTCCGTTCTGCCACCTCTGGTCTCTTGGCCCTCCCATCCCTACACCCCAACCAGAGCACTCCGTTCTGCCACCTCTGGTCTCTTGGCCCTCCCAGCCCTACACCCCAACCGAGTACTCCGATCTGCCACCTCTGGTCTCTTGGCCCTCCCAACCCTACACCCCAACCCGAGCACTCCGTTCTGCCACCTCTGGTCTCTTGGCCCTCCCAACCCTACACCCCAACCGAGTACTCCGTTCTGCCACCTCTGGTCTCTTGGCCCTCCCAGCCCCACGGGAGGGCAGCTCCCGCTCAGCCCAGTCCAAGCTCTTCTCTGTCAGTATGATGACACAGAATAAAAGCTGTATAACATAACGTAGCTCGGCAATCCCCCTCTCTCCTACCTCCCCCTCTCTCTCTCCTCCCTCCCCCTCTCTCCTCCCTCCGTCTCTCTCCTCCCTCCCCCTCTCTCCTCCCTCCCTCTCTCTCCTCCCTTCCCCTCTCTCCTCCCTTCCCCTCTCTCCTCCCTCCCCCTCTCTCCTCCCTCGCCCTCTCTCCTCCCTTCCTCTCTCTCCTACCTCCCCCTCTCTCTCTCCTCCCTCCCCCTCTCTCCTCCCTCCGTCTCTCTCCTCCCTCCGTCTCTCTCCTCCCTCCGTCTCTCTCCTCCCTCTGTCTCTCTCCTCCCTCCCCCTCTCTCCTACCTCCCCCTCTCTCCTCCCTTCCCCTCTCTCCTCCCTCCCCCTCTCTCCTCCCTCCCCCTCTCTCCTCCCTTCCCCTCTCTCCTCCCTCCCCCTTTCTCCTCCCTTCCCCTCTCTCCTCCCTCCCCCTCTCTCCTCCCTCGCCCTCTCTCCTCCCTTCCTCTCTCTCCTCCCTCCCTCTCTCTCTCCTCCCTCCCCCTCTCTCCTCCCTCCGTCTCTCTCCTCCCTCCCCCTCTCTCCTCCCTCCCTCTCTCTCCTCCCTTCCCCTCTCTCCTCCCTTCCCCTCTCTCCTCCCTCCCCCTCTCTCCTCCCTCGCCCTCTCTCCTCCCTTCCTCTCTCTCCTACCTCCCCCTCTCTCTCTCCTCCCTCCCCCTCTCTCCTCCCTCCGTCTCTCTCCTCCCTCCGTCTCTCTCCTCCCTCCGTCTCTCTCCTCCCTCTGTCTCTCTCCTCCCTCCCCCTCTCTCCTACCTCCCCCTCTCTCCTCCCTTCCCCTCTCTCCTCCCTCCCCCTCTCTCCTCCCTCCCCCTCTCTCCTCCCTCCCCCTCTCTCCTCCCTTCCCCTCTCTCCTCCCTCCCCCTTTCTCCTCCCTCCCCCTTTCTCCTCCCTCCCCCTTTCTCCTCCCTCCCTCTCTCTCTCCTCCCTCCCTCTCTCTCCTCCCTCCGTCTCTCTCCTCCCTTCCCCTCTCTCCTCCCTCCCTCTCTCTCCTCCCTTCCCCTCTCTCCTCCCTCCCTCTCTCTTCTCCCTCCCCCTCTCTCCTCCCTCCCCCTCTCTCCTCCCTCCCTCTCTCTCTCCTCCCTCCCCCTCTCTCCTCCCTCCCTCCCTCTCTCCTCCCTCCCTCCTCCCTCCCCCTCCCCCTCTCACCTCCCTCCCTCTCTCCTCCCTCCCCCCCTCTCCGTCTCTCACCTCCAGTTCTTCATTCTGTTTCTGCAGCTCTTCCAGGATCATCTGGAGTTCCTCCTCGTCTTCACTCTCACTCTCACTGTCTGAAGAGGACTCCTCTGTCTCACTGTGACCCTGCTGACGACTACAGACACAGACAGTTACATAAATCATGTAGACACACCATAACAACGACTTTCTATATAGTCTAGACCAGGGTTTCCGAACCTCAGTCCATGGCTATATAGTCTAGACCAGGGTTTCCGAACCTCAGTCCAGGGCCCCTCCCGGTGCACGTTTTGGTTTTTGCCCTAGCACTACACAGCTGATTCAGATAACCAACTCATCATCAAGCCCTATAAAATCTGTGATTTTTTTACCCCAAAATAGTTTTTTATTTTTCCAAATTATGTTATGTTTCGCAGTTGTATTTTTTCGGGTTTCAGATTTTCTTTGGGGTTTTTTTCACTCTCAAAATTACAATTGTTCATAGATAAACAATGACATTGGATGTTCTGAGTCCATGGCAATGATTAAAGGAAAATTCCATCCCAAAACTATCTTTTGGTCCATTTTTGCTAAAGTCCCAAAATGTTTTGCATGTCAGCAATCAACTTTTCAAGAGATATAACTTTCGAAATGGGTATCAGGTTATGGGTGTGCTTGTCATCGGCAAGGACTAGGGAGTTTTTTAGGATCAAAATAAACAGAATACAGCTAAGCACAGGCAAAATCCTACAGGACAACCTGGTTCAGTCTGCTTTCCACCAGACACTGGGAGAGGAATTAACCTTTCAGCAGGATAATATCCTAAAACACAAGGCCAAATCTACAATGGAGTTGCTTACCAAGACGACATTGAATGTTCCTGAGTGGCTTAGTTACAGTTCACTTAAAATCAGCTTGAAAGTCTACGGCAAGACTTGAAAATGGCTGTCTAGCAATGATCAACAACCAACATGACAGAGCTTGAAGAATTTGGAAAAGAATAATGCAAATGTTGCACAATCCAGGTGTGGAACGTTCTAGAGACTGACCCTGAAAGACTCACAGCTGTAATCACTGCCAAAGGGGATTCTAACATGTATTGACTCAGGGGTGTGAATATTTATGTAAATTAAATATTTCTGTATTTCACTTTAAGTAGATTTGCTTAAATTTCTAAAAACATGTTTTCACTTTGTCATTATGGGGTATTGCATGTAGATGGGTGAGAAAAAAATAATATTTAATTAATGTTTGATTCAGGCTGTACCAACAAAATGTGGAATAAGTCAAGGAGTATGAATACTTTCTGAAGGCACTGTATATATTATATTACAGGATTTTATAGTCAAACAAATATAAGTCAACATAGCTGAATATAATATACTGAACAAAAATATAAATGCAACAATTTCAAAGATTTTACTGAGTTAAAGTTCATATAAGGAAATCAGTCAATTGAAATAAATAAATTAGGCCCTAATCTAAGGATTGGCAGGGGTGGAGCCATGGGTGGGCCTTGAAGGGCATAGGCCCAACCACTGGGGAGCCAGGCCCAGCCAATCAGAATTAGTTTTTCCCCACAAAAGGGCTTTATTGTAGACAGAAATACTCCTCAACAACTCCCCACCCCGCCTCAGACGATCCCGCAGGTCCTGGGCTGGCGTGTTTACACGTGGTTTGCGGTTGTGAGGCCATTTGGACGTACTGCCAAATTCTCTAAAACGACGTTGGAGGCGGCTTATGGTAGAGAAATTAACATTCTGTTCTCTGGCAACAGCTCTGGTGGACCTTCCTGCGGTCAAGTATGCCAACTGCATGCTCCCTCAACTTGAGACATCTGTGGCATTGTGTTGTGTGACAAAACTGCACATTTTAGAGTGGCCTTTTATTGTCCCCAGCACAAGGTGCACCTGTGTAATGATCATGCTGTTTAATCAGCTTCTTGATATGCATTTGAGAGAAATATGCTTTTTTTGTGCATATGGAAGATTTCTGTGATTTTTTATTTCAGCTCATGAAACATGAGACCAACACTTTACATGTTGCGTTTATATTTTTTGTTCAGTGTAGAAAGGGATATTGTTCTCAAACATTTGCAGAGCGAGACAAGTGCACACATGGAGCTGGCTATTCTGTGTTGAGTGATAATTTGAAACAGGTCCTGTACGCTTCATTTAGAGTTTATTTGTAACTTTAGTTGTGATAGGCCTACAAACCTCATGTCTTAGAAAGTGATCATTTGAGCATTATATATCGCCTCCCGGCGCAGTGGTCTAAGAGGCACTGCATCGCAGTGCCACTAGAGATCCTGGTTAGAATCCAGGCTCTGTCGTAGCCGGCCGCGACTGGGAGACGCACAATTGGCCCAGCGTCGTCCAGGGTAGGGGAGGGAATGGCCGGCAGGGATGTAGCTCAGTTGGTAGAGCATTGCGTTTGCAACGCCAGGGTTGTGGGTTCGATTCCCACGGGGGGCAGTATGAAAAATTCAAAACAAATATGTATGCACTCACTAACTATAAGTCGCTCTGGATAAGAGCGTCTGCTAAATGACTAAAATGTAAATATATATATATATATATATATATATATATATATATATATATACATATATACACACACAACTCTATATTGATGATTTGGAAAAGTCACAAAAGGCAAGCGCTCTGTTCCTTGAGCTTCCCGCGGATTTAGAGAAAATTGCATTGCTGCTCTGCTTGTGTGGGAAGCAAGTTATTTAATGACCGGAAGATGGAATTAAAATGACAGAATTAAAAGTGAAATGAGAAGCAAAGGCTACAACGACCTAAAGCCAACACGTTGTAATAATCTGAACGGAGTTGTTATTATTTGTAAACTGTAGGACGGGGTGAAGCGCAGTAACGTTATGAAGGCTAGCCTCAATTAGCCTAGCTGGCTAGCTAGCTTAACTAGCTTCTCTTGGTTTGATGAAGTCAAGACAGGTACTATGTAATCAGATGGGATGACTAGCAAGAAGTTAGTCTAGTTTGTCTAGTTAATCTAGCTCGAGTTAACAGTGCTTGCCGTCTCTCTCTCTCTCTGTATGCCTCACAGTGACCACACCACACGGCCCCTCCCCTGCTCCCTACCACCCTGCTCCCTACCTCCCTGCCACCCTGCTCCCTACCACCCTGCTCCCTACCACCCTGCTCCCTGCCACCCTGCTCCCTGCCACCCTGCTCCCTACCACCCTGCTCCCTACCACCCTGCTCCCTGCCACCCTGCTCCCTGCCACCCTGCTCCCTACCACCCTGCTCCCTACCACCCTGCTCCCTACCACCCTGCTCCCTGCCACCCTGCTCCCTACTCCCTACCACCCTGCTCCCTACCACCATGCTCCCTACCACCCTGCTCCCTGCCACCCTGCTCCCTACCACCCTGCTCCCTACCACCCTGCTCCCTACCACCCTGCTCCCTGCCACCCTGCTCCCTACTCCCTACCACCCTGCTCCCTACCACCCTGCTCCCTACCACCCTGCTCCCTGCTCCCTACCACCCTGCTCCCTACCACCATGCTCCCTACCACCCTGCTCCCTGCCACCCTGCTCCCTACTCCCTACCACCCTGCTCCCTACTCCCTACCACCCTGCTCCCTGCCACCCTGCTCCCTGCTCCCTACCACCCTGCTCCCTACCACCATGCTCCCTACCACCCTGCTCCCTGCCACCCTGCTCCCTACTCCCTACCACCCTGCTCCCTACCACCATGCTCCCTACCACCCTGCTCCCTGCCACCCTGCTCCCTGCTCCCTACCACCCTGCTCCCTACCACCCTATTCCCTACCACCCTGCTCCCTACCACCCTGCTCCCTACTCCCTACCACCATGCTCCCTACCACCCTGCTCCCTGCCACCCTGCTCCCTACCACCCTGCTCCCTGCCACCCTGCTCCCTACCACCCTGCTCCCTGCCACCCTGCTCCCTACCACCCTGCTCCCTACCACCCTGCTCCCTGCCACCCTGCTCCCTGCCACCCTGCTCCCTGCCACCCTGCCACCCTGCTCCCTACCACCCTGCTCCCTGCCACCCTGCTCCCTACCACCCTGCTCCCTGCCACCCTGCTCCCTACCACCCTGCCACCCTGCTCCCTACCACCCTGCTCCCTACCACCCTGCTCCATGCCACCCTGCTCCCTGCCACCCTGCTCCCTACCACCCTGCCACCCTGCTCCCTACCACCCTGCTCCCTACCACCCTGCTCCCTACCACCCTGCTCCCTACCACCCTGCTCCCTACCACCCTGCTCCCTGCCACCCTGCTCCCTACCACCCTGCTCCCTACCACCCTGCTCCCTGCCACCCTGCTCCCTGCCACCTACCACTCTGCTCCCTACCACCCTGCCACCCTGTTCCCTACCACCCTGCTCCCTACCACCCTGCTCCCTGCCACCCTGCTCCCTGCCACCCTGCTCCCTACCACCCTACCACCCTGCTCCCTGCCACCCTGCTCCCTACCACCCTGCTCCCTACCACCCTGCTCCCTGCCACCCTGCTCCCAACCACCCTACCACCCTGCTCCCTACCACCCTGCCACCCTGCTCCCTACCACCCTGCTCCCTACCACCCTGCCACCCTGCTCCCTACCACCCTGCTCCCTACCACCCTGCTCCCTACCACCCTACCACCCTGCTCCCTACCACCCTGCCACCCTGCTCCCTACCACCCTGCTCCCTACCACCCTGCCACCCTGTTCCCTACCACCCTGCTCCCTACCACCCTGCTCCCTACCACCCTGCCACCCTGCTCCCTACCACCCTGCTCCCTACCACACTACCACCCTGCTCCCTACCACCCTGCTCCCTACCACCCTGCTCCCTGCCACCCTGCTCCCTACCACCCTGCTCCCTACCACCATGCTCCCTACCACACTACCACCCTGCTCCCTACCACCCTACCACCCTGCTCCCTACCACCCTGCTCCCTGCCACCCTGCTCCCTACCACCCTGCCACCCTGCTCCCTACCACCCTGCTCCCTACCACCCTGCTCCCTACCACCCTGCTCCCTGCCACCCTGCTCCCTGCCACCCTGCTCCCTACCACCCTGCCACCCTGCTCCCTACCACCCTGCTCCCTACCACCCTGCTCCCTACCACCCTGCTCCCTACCACCCTGCTCCCTACCACCCTGCTCCCTACCACCCTGCTCCCTGCCACCCTGCTCCCTGCCACCCTGCTCCCTACCACCCTGCCACCCTGCTCCCTACCACCCTGCTCCCTACCACCCTACCACCCTGCTCCCTACCACCCTGCCACCCTGCTCCCTACCACCCTGCTCCCTACCACCCTGCTCCCTACCACCCTGCTCCCTACCACCCTGCCACCCTGCTCCCTACCACCCTGCCACCCTGCTCCCTATCACCCTGCTCCCTACCACCCTGCTCCCTACCACCATGCTCCCTACCACCCTACCACCCTGCTCCCTACCACCCTGCCACCCTGCTCCCTACCACCCTGCTCCCTACCACCCTACCATCCTGCTCCCTACCACCCTGCTCCCTGCCACCCTGCTCCCTACCACCCTGCTCCCTACCACCCTGCTCCATGCCACCCTGTTCCCTACCACCCTGTTCCCTACCACCCTGCTCCCTGCCACCCTGCTCCCTGCCACCCTGCTCCCTGCCACCCTACCACCCTGCTCCCTGCCACCCTGTTCCCTACCACCCTGCTCCCTACCACCCTGCTCCCTGCCACCCTGTTCCCTGCCACCCTGCTCCCTGCCACCCTGCTCCCTGCTCCCTACCACCCTACCACCCTGCTCCCTACCACCCTGCCACCCTGCTCCCTACCACCCTGCTCCCTACCACCCTACCACCCTGCTCCCTACCACCCTGCTCCCTGCCACCCTGCTCCCTCCCACCCTGCTCCCTACCACCCTGCTCCCTACCACCCTGCTCCCTGCCACCCTGCTCCCTACCACCCTGCTCCCTACCACCCTGCTCCCTGCCACCCTACCACCCTGCTCCCTACCACCCTGCTCCCTACCACCCTGCTCCCTACCACCCTTCTCCCTACCACCCTGCCACCCTGCTCCCTACCACCCTGCTCCCTGCTCCCTACCACCCTGCTCCCTGCCACCCTGCTCCCTGCCACCCTGCTCCCTGCCACCCTGCTCCCTACCACCCTGCTTCCTGCTCCCTACCACCCTGCTCCCTACCACCCTGCTCCCTGCTCCCTACCACCCTGCTCCCTACCACCCTGCTCCCTACCACCCTGCACCCTGCCACCCTGCTCCCTGCCACCCTGCTCCCTGCCACCCTGTTCCCTACCACCCTGCTCCCTACCACCCTGCTCCCTGCTCCCTACCACCCTGCTTCCTGCTCCCTACCACCCTGCTCCCTACCACCCTGCTCCCTGCTCCCTACCACCCTGCTTCCTGCTCCCTACCACCCTGCTCCCTACCACCCTGCTCCCTGCTCCCTACCACCCTGCTCCCTACCACCCTGCTCCCTACCACCCTGCACCCTGCCACCCTGCTCCCTGCCACCCTGCTCCCTACCACCCTGCTCCCTACCACCCTGCACCCTGTCACCCTGCTCCCTGCCACCCTGCTCCCTGCCACCCTGTTCCCTACCACCCTGCTCCCTACCTCCCTGCTCCCTACCACCCTGCTTCCTGCTCCCTACCACCCTGCTCCCTACCACCCTGCTCCCTGCTCCCTACCACCCTGCTCCCTACCACCCTGCTCCCTGCCACCCTGCTCCCTGTTCCCTACCACCCTGCTCCCTACCACCCTGCTCCCTACGGTTAACAAAGTACCAAAACAAATGGCTTTTCTGCTGCTCCCCTCACTCGGATTGAACCGGGTGTGGACCCGACCGGATCTCTATGTTTAAACAAATAATTTGTGCATATTGTGTCAGTCTGGGAAAGTCCCGGGTCCATTTCGGAACAGAACCTCTAACTCCCATCACCCTTTATCCACATCATTCAGATTATTCAAATTCAATCATGAAGTGTTTGATGTGATTTTGGAACGCATTTGCATTGATGTCAGAGTGATTGGAGGGACAAAGGAGCCCTGAGTACCAGGCCATTCTTTAGCGACCTGATGGTCACACAGAGCAGAATAGGAGGACATTACCGTGACTCAACGCTCATGTGGTCATGACCAGTGTTGCAGTAGCTCAGTTCTGACCTCTGTATGTCAGCGATCTATATGTCAGCGTTCTGACCTCTGTATGTCAGCGATCTATATGTCAGCGTTCTGACCTCTGTATGTCAGCGATCTATATGTCAGCGTTCTGACCTCTGTATGTCAGCGATCTATATGTCAGCGTTCTGACCTCTGTATGTCAGCGATCTATATGTCAGCGTTCTGACCTCTGTATGTCAGCGATCTCGGCCCTCAGCCTCTCGATCTCCCCCTTCTCTGTAGATATCTGCCTCCTCAACACCTCCTCCAGAGATATCAGCTCCTCCTGCTCTGTCAGGATCTCATTCTCCTGGAGAGGAAGGGAGAGAGGGAGAGGGAGAGAGAGAGAGAGATAGGGAGAGAGAGGGAGGGAGGGAGGGAGAGATGGAGGGAGGGAGAGAGGGAGGGAGGGAGGGAGGGAGAGAGGGAGGGAGGGAGGGAGGGAGGGAGGGAGGGAGGGAGAGATGGAGGGAGGGAGGGGGAGATGGAGGGAGGGAGGGGGAGAGGGAGGGAGGGAGAGAGGGAGGGATCAGTACTGTTCAGCATACATCAGCAGATAACATAAACTACAGATCAGTTGTGTGTGTGTGTGTGTGTGTGTGTGTAATACCTGTGCCAGTATGATATTAACCACCTCTTCTTCGTTCTCAGTCATCTCTTCTTTAGAGAGGCTGGCTATCTCCTGGGCTATCTTAGTCTCACACTCCTAGAGACACACACACACACACACACACACACACACACACACATCCCACACACACACACACACACACATCCCACACATCCTACACACACACACACACACACACACACACACACACACGCTGGTTAGTTTAGAGCAGGGTTTCCCAAACTCGGTCCTGCCCCCTACATCCCACCCATCTACACACAATACCCCATAATGGCCAACATTTGGTTTAGATTTAATCCATTTTAGAATAAAGCTGTAACGTAACAAAATGTGGAAAAAGTCAAGGGGTCTGAATACTTTCCGAAGGCGCTGTAGATGAGATGGAGCCATATTTAACGATGTTGTGTGTCCTTGCCTGTTTCTTGGCCTCCCGTAGTTGGCGTTTGAGAGCCGTGAGGATGCGTTGAACCTCCCAGAGCCTCTCCTCTTTAGACATATCTTTAACCCCAGCCTGGAGGTCCCTGTGGAGGCAGTTCAACAGGAACTCCTGGGGGGCATGTAATAACGTTAAGGTTTATAACACCTTAATAAAACATACTGTATGAACAGAGGTAAAGCTGGAAAGAAATGTGTACTTCCATATAAATAAATGTACAGTGGGGAAAAAAAGTATTTAGTCAGCCACCAATTGTGCAAGTTCTCCCACTTAAAAAGATGAGAGAGGCCTGTAATTTATCATCATAGGTACACGTCAACTATGACAGACAAAATGAGAAAGAAAAATCCAGAAAATCACATTGTAGGATTTTTAATGAATTTATTTGCAAAAGATGGTGGAAAATAAGTATTTGGTCAATAACAAAAGTTTCTCAATACTTTGTTATATACCCTTTGTTGGCAATGACACAGGTCAAATGTTTTCTGTAAGTCTTCATAAGGTTTTCACACACTGTTGCTGGTATTTTGGCCCATTCCTCCATGCAGATCTCCTCTAGAGCAGTGATGTTTTGGGACTGTCGCTGGGCAACACAGACTTTCAACTCCCTCCAAAGATTTTCTATGGGGTTGAGATCTGGAGACTGGCTAGGCCACTCCAGGACCTTGAAATGCTTCTTACAAAGCCACTCCTTCGTTGCCCGGGCGGTGTGTTTGGGATCATTGTCATGCTGAAAGACCCAGCCACATTTCATCTTCAATGCCCTTGCTGATGGAAGGAGGTTTTCACTCAAAATCTCACGATACATGGCCCCATTCATTCTTTCCTTTACACGGATCAGTCGTCCTGGTCCCTTTGCAGAAAAACAGCCCCAAAGCATGATGTTTCCACCCCCATGCTTCACAGTAGGTATGGTGTTCTTTGGATGCAACTCAGCATTCTTTGTCCTCCAAACACGACGAGTTGAGTTTTTACCAAAAAGTTATATTCTGGTTTCATCTGACCATATGACATTCTCCCAATCCTCTTCTGGATCATCCAAATGCACTCTAGCAAACTTCAGACGGGCCTGGACATGTACTGGCTTAAGCAGGGGGACATGTCTGGCACTGCAGGATTTGAGTCCCTGGCGGCGTACTGATGGTAGGCTTTGTTACTTTGGTCCCAGCTCTCTGCAGGTCATTCACTAGGTCCCCCCGTGTGGTTCTGGGATTTTTGCTCACCGTTCTTGTGATCATTTTGACCCCACGGGGTGAGATCTTGCGTGGAGCCCCAGATCGAGGGAGATTATCAGTGGTCTTGTATGTCTTCCATTTCCTAATAATTGCTCCCACAGTTGATTTCTTCAAACCAAGCTGCTTACCTATTGCAGATTCAGTCTTCCCAGCCTGGTGCACGTCTACAATTTTGTTTCTGGTTCCTTTGACAGCTCTTTGGTCTTGGCCATAGTGGAGTTTGGAGTGTGACTGTTTGAGGTTGTGGACAGGTGTCTTTTATACTGATAACACGTTCAAACAGGTGCCATTAATACAGGTAACGAGTGGAGGACAGAGGAGCCTCTTAAAGAAGAAGTTACAGGTCTGTTAGAGCCAGAAATCTTGCTTGTTTGTAGGTGATAATTTGCAAATCAATTCATAAAAAATCCTACAATGTGATTTTCTGGATTTTGTTTTCTCAATTTGTCTGTCATAGTTGACGTGTACCTATGATGAAAATTACAGGCCTCTCTCATCTTTTTAAGTGGGAGAACTTGCACAATTGGTGGCTGACTAAATACTTTTTTTCCCCCATTGTATTTCCCCATTTTGAGCTATTCATTTCTTGCGAAATCTATATGTTCAGTCAGTGGAATGAGGACGCAGCAGAAACATTAAACCATAGTGTCACAAAGGTTGAATAAATACTGCATTCTGTTCATTATGGGTTAGTATAAACACACCTGTCGTCGTATCTCCTCCTTGATGCTGTCCTGCGTCTCAGGCAGGGCCGGCATGGTGGCAGCATTGGACCAGCGGAGGGGGCGGGACACGGGTCTCAGGAACACCTCCCCAAACAGCTCCCGGACGTGGGTGAAGAACACGTACAGGACCCTGTTCCCAATCTGGAGGAGAGAGGACAGCGGAACAGACAGACAGGTCACATGCATATTCAATAAATTGCCCTGACACAGTGTTAGCCCTCTGAGCTAAAGTCTAGTAGTTGGTAGTGCTGATAATGAAGTCTGCTAGTCCAGGTTCAGTGGAACTAGAGAACCCAAAATAGTTCTCCTGTGGAAGTATATTAGCCCTACGGAACTGGGCCAGGGTTTCACTGAGGACTGTTCTCTCTCCCTCACTCTACACACCTCTCCTTCTCTCCTCCCTGTACAGAGCTGTCTCCTCCTCTCCTCTCCTCCCTGTACAGAGCTGTCTCCTCCTCTCCTCTCCTCCCTGTACAGAGCTGTCTCCTCCTCTCCTCTCCTCCCTGTACAGAGCTGTCTCCTCCTCTCCTCTCCTCCCTATACAGAGCTGTCTCCTCCTCTCCTCTCCTCCCTGTACAGAGCTGTCTCCTCCTCTCCTCTCCTCCCTATACAGAGCTGTCTCCTCCTCTCCTCTCCTCCCTGTACAGAGCTGTCTCCTCCTCTCCCTCCTGTACAGAGCTGTCTCCTCCTCTCCCTCCTGTACAGAGCTGTCTCCTCCTCTCCTCTCCTCCCTATAGAGAGCTGTCTCCTCCTCTCCTCTCCTCCCTGTACAGAGCTGTCTCCTCCTCTCCTCCCTGTACAGAGCTGTCTCCTCCTCTCCTCTCCTCCCTGTACAGAGCTGTCTCCTCCTCTCCTCTCCTCCCTGTACAGAGCTGTCTCCTCCTCTCCTCCCTGTACAGAGCTGTCTCCTCCTCTCCTCCCTATACAGAGCTGTCTCCTCCTCTCCTCTCCTCCCTGTACAGAGCTGTCTCCTCCTCTCCTCTCCTCCCTATACAGAGCTGTCTCCTCTCCTCCTCTCCTCCCTGTACAGAGCTGTCTCCTCCTCTCCTCCCTATACAGAGCTGTCTCCTCCTCTCCTCTCCTCCCTGTACAGAGCTGTCTCCTTCTCTCCTCCCTGTACAGAGCTGTCTCCTCTCCTCCTCTCCTCCCTGTACAGAGCTGTCTCCTTCTCTCCTCTCCTCCCTGTACAGAGCTGACTCCTCCTCTCCTCTCCTCCCTGTACAGAGCTGTCTCCTTCTCTCCTCCCTGTACAGAGCTGTCTTCTCCTCCTCTCCTCCCTGTACAGAGCTGTCTCCTTCTCTCCTCTCCTCCCTGTACAGAGCTGTCTCCTCCTCTTCTCTCCTCCCTGTACAGAGCTGTCTCCTCCTCTCCTCTCCTCCCTGTACAGAGCTGTCTCCTCCTCTCCTCTCCTCCCTGTACAGAGCTGTCTCCTCCTCCTCTCCTCCCTGTACAGAGCTGTCTCCTTCTCTCCTCCCTGTACAGAGCTGTCTCCTCCTCTCTTCTCCTCCCTGTACAGAGCTGTCTCCTCCTCTCCTCTCCTCCCTGTACAGAGCTGTCTCCTCCTCTCCTCTCCTCCCTGTACAGAGCTGTCTCCTCCTCTCCTCTCCTCCCTGTACAGAGCTGTCTCCTCCTCTCCTCCCTGTACAGAGCTGTCTCCTCCTCTCCTCCCTGTACAGAGCTGTCTCCTCCTCTCCTCTCCTCCCTATACAGAGCTGTCTCCTCCTCTCCTCTCCTCCCTGTACAGAGCTGTCTCCTCCTCTCCTCCCTGTACAGAGCTGTCTCCTCCTCTCCTCCCTGTACAGAGCTGTCTCCTTCTCTCCTCCCTGTACAGAGCTGTCTCCTCCTCTCCTCCTCTCCTCCCTGTACAGAGCTGTCTCCTCCTCTCCTCCCTGTACAGAGCTGTCTCCGCCTCTCCTCCTCTCCTCTCCTCCCTGTACAGAGCTGTCTCCTCCTCTCCTCCTCTCCTCTCCTCCCTGTACAGAGCTGTCTCCTCCTCTCCTCCTCTCCTCTCCTCCCTGTACAGAGCTGTCTCCTCCTCTCCTCCTCTCCTCTCCTCCCTGTACAGAGCTGTCTCCTCCTCTCCTCCTCTCCTCTCCTCCCTGTACAGAGCTGTGTTGTGATTCCTGTATGTAATAAAAAACGCTCCACAAATAAAAGTATTATTATTACCTGTACAGTGGGGTTGAGTACGATGGATATATTCTGGATATTCATCTTGGTGTCGGTCTCTCTTGTGATAACATGGTCCAAGTGAGTGACCAGCCAGGACAGGAGCAGACGGCTGCCAGGGGGCACCTCCACTAAGAGACGCTGGAACTCTGTCACCTGACAAATAAAACACCGTTTTAGAACTCTGTCACCTGACAAATAAAACACAGTTTTAGAACTCTGTCACCTGACAAATAAAACACCGTTTTAGAACTCTGTCACCTGACAAATAAAACACCGTTTTAGAACTCTGTCACCTGACAAATAAAACACCGTTTTAGAACTCTGTCACCTGACAAATAAAACACCGTTTTAGAACTCTGTCACCTGACAAATAAAACACAGTTTTAGAACTCTGTCACCTGACAAATAAAACACCGTTTTAGAACTCTGTCACCTGACAAATAAAACACAGTTTTAGAACTCTGTCACCTGACAAATAAAACACCGTTTTAGAACTCTGTCACCTTTACATCCATCTTGATCGTTCAAAACATTCAAAAACAACTTCATCCGATATTTCTTCAAATTGCCAGATGTTGCCGATGAACTCGCTGTTATTTGAAAAGTGCTTGATTTGGTTTGGAGTTTGCACTTATTGAGGCTACTCGATTGGTTCTGTTTTACCAGGAAAACTAAATCACGTGCAGCTCAAGGTTTCTAAAGTATTTGACATTTTGGAATTTGACCCATGTCTAGGGCTTGGAATTGCCAGGGTCCTCACGATATAATATTATCACGATACTTAGCTGCCGATACGATATGTATTGCGATTCTCATGATTCTATATGTATTGGGATTCCATACTGTGATTTTATTGCGATTCGATGTTCTAAACATCTTGCTCACTATAGGTCTGCTGCAGAGGGACTAGAGAGAGCCATGACAAAACTAGCTTAGATCAGTCATGGCAATAAAAGTGCTGAAAACAAATTGGTTCCTTATTTAAAAAGAAGATGGAGATCAAGCTATGAAGGAAAAATTAGTTTTAGTGCAGGTACAGCCAACTAGCG
>NW_028165075.1:0-1000 GCF_964263955.1 Coregonus lavaretus
GTGTCGTTATGAGAAATTACCCATAATGCTATTGAGTATGCAGCGTTTCGGGCCTCCGCGGGATAACAAGCTAATGAGATGCCGTTTGTGTCGTTAGACAACGCTGAGTGCTTAGTGGGCCGGTGGAGGAGAGGAGCGACAGACGTACGGGGAGGGCCGGAGGAAAGAGAGGACTTGAGGAAGACGTATTTACTGGAGACGGAGACGGAGGAGTAGAAGAGATGGATCTACTCTGATGGAGAGAGAGGAGAACTTCTCCCACCATCCTGTCCGTCTGTCTGTCACACACCATCACATTAACATCACACAGACGGTGGAGAGATGTTGTAGAGATGTTGCAGAGATGTTGGAGAGATGTTGCAGAGATGTTGGAGATATGTTGGAGAGATGTTGTAGAGATGTTGGAAAGATGTTGTAGAGATGTTGGAGAGATGTTGCAGAGATGTTGGAGAGATGTTGTAGAGATGTTGCAGAGATGTTGGAGAGATGTTGTAGAGATGTTGCAGAGATGTTGGAAAGATGTTGTAGAGATGTTGGAGAGATGTTGCAGAGATGTTGGAGAGATGTTGTAGAGATGTTGTAGAGATGTTGGAGAGATGTTGGAGAGATGTTGTAGAGATGTTGCAGTTAAAGAGCCCCTTAGTCTTTCATCATATACATCCTCCTCCTTGAGGGGCAGCAGACAGACTGACGTACCAGGAGAGGGCGCTCTATTTAGTATATGGACTCTGGTCATAAGTACTGCACTACACAGGGAATAGACACCACCCTCGGTTCTCCCTACAGTACTCTGTTTATAAACTATTGAGAAGGGTGTGGAGAGGGGTGGAACCATGGAATTATATCTCCCTTTTTAATCCATCAGGTTTTGACCTCTGTACTGATTTAGTCTCCTGGGTCATGATGTCTCCTAGGTCAGGATGTAGTCTCCTGGGCCGGGTCATGATGTAGTCTCCTGGGCCGGGTCGTGATGTAGTCTCCTGGGCCGGGTCATGATGTA
>NW_028165074.1:0-15486 GCF_964263955.1 Coregonus lavaretus
AGAGACAGAGAGACAGAGAAGGACAGAGAGAGAGAGAGAGAGAGGAGAGAGACAGAGAGAGAGTGAGAGAGAGAGAGAGAGAGAGACACAGAGAGAGAGAGAGAGAGAGACAGAGAGAGAGAGAGAGAGAGAGAGAGAGAGAGAGGAGGGGTAGACAACAGCCTAAGGAGGGGAGAAAAGGAGAAGAGGTGAGAGGAGAGAGTGAGAGGGAGGAGGAGGAGGAGGAGGAGGAGAAGGGGAAAGTACAGTAGGGAGATAAGTAGATGTGAGGAAGAGCGAGGAAGAGGAGAGAAAGGAAAAGCTGGCAAGACCAATGGAATTCAGTACCACAAATCACTTCCTCTCCTTTCCTCTCTTCTCCTCTCCTTTCCTCTCTTATCCTCTCCTTTCCTCTCTCCTCTTCTCCTTTCCTCTCTTATCCTCTCCTTTCCTCTCTTCTCCTCTCCTTTCCTCCCTCCTCCTCTCCTTTCCTCTCTCCTCCTCTCCTTTCCTCTCTTCTCCCCTTCTTTCCTCTCTCCTCCTCTCTTTTCCTCTCTTCTCCTCTTCTTTCCTCTCTTCTCTTCTCCTTTCCTCTCTTCTCCTCTCCTTTCCTCTCTTCTCCTCTTCTTTCCTCTCTTCTCTTCTCCTTTCCTCTCTTCTCCTCTCCTTTCCTCTCTTCTCCTCTTCTTTCCTCTCTTCTCTTCTCCTTTCCTCTCTTCTCCTCTCCTTTCTCTCTTCTCCTCTTCTTTCCTCTATTCTCTTCTCCTTTCCTCTCTTCTCCTCTCCTTTCCTCTCTTCTCCTCTTCTTTCCTCTCTTCTCTTCTCCTCTCTTCTCCTCCACCTTCATTTTTAATTAGCTCCATTGAATAATCATCTGTGGATAAAACAAACAGACAGTCCAGAAGGCCTGGCAGCACGTTTAAGACTGAGTGATTAATAATTCAACGATCAGGAGGTTTTTCTCCTCAGCCTCCTACCTCAGTGCTGCCTCCGTTGCAGAGAGAAGCACGTTTAAATGTCAGCAGGCTTACCTTGATTCCACATCCATCTGCCTCTCCAACACAGCATCTTTATTACCATTGACTGGCAACATTAGGGTGTTTGTTCACATGTCTGCTTGTGCTAACCTAAAGTGACTAGAGCATGTGGAGGGTAGCTTGAAAGATGTGACTGTTGGAGGCTTCTTTCAACAACAGGAGTGATTCTGTATTGTTACTGGCGCAAGGAAAGGAAATATGTTGGGGGGGTCTCCACAGGTGCTCCAGAACACAATTAAAATGTCTGTCAATCAGGCGGAGCACAATGGCTGGCTTGCTATCCCTCTCCTTCTCCGCTGCTCTCTCAAACAGCATCATGAAAAAATGTACACCTCCACTATCGCTCTCACTAAGGACCTAGCTGTTACTGACAGGCCAGGAGCATCCACGGGAACACACACGCACAAAAGCACACACAGTGTAAATTTTAAGCGTAATGAAGTTTGTGGATGAACTAAGAGTATATGGGTATGCTGCATTAACTCACTACAGAGGTTAGAGAGGAAATAACTTATTGTTTGAAAAACCACCACTACTTGAATAAGTGGAAGAAGAGTAAGATATCCACAAATGAGACCCAAGTGTCTTTGAAGTGGTTCAGGAGTAAAATAAAAATAATTGTAATTTCCATTTAGAAATGTTTAACAAGAACAACTTTTCCCACAATAGAAAGTGAGAGGCCAAAAGCAATGGAGTTCATGCATTTATAGATAATTCTACCGCTAAAACCCAATAAACTTTCAAATATTCCTCGGCAAGGATTGTTAGGGGTTTCTTCTTTGAAGTTTTTTTTGAAGGGTTTCAAACGCAAATGCCACTGAACTGAGTTCAAAGACGTACAAGGGTACTTGTGGCCATATTCCTCTATGTTTTTCATGGTTGCCAATATTAAGCCTCTGAGCGCGTGGCGCATCCCATGCAGATTCACCGTCAGCTCAAACCCATTGAGCACTTTATTTGATGATGAAAGGGAGGTACACACAAACACACACAGTTGGATGAACAGAAGCCGTTCTGAGTAAGCTAATTAATAGCACTGAGTGCTACTGGACTGACTGGAGAATGAGGAGAACTGCTTGTTCAGCCCCTCAGCTTGGTGGAATAAACCCTGCAGGCTCACACACACACACACATACACGGGCAAGGTAATGCTAGTGTGTCTTTGGGGTACGTAAACCGTAAACAGCGGGTAGCAATAATGGTGGTATAGGTCTCAATGAGCATAAGTCAATGATTTTACAACCTGGGGCTACCGGCTAACGTGAGTTACCGCTCCCTGTAGGGGACAGGGGAATGTGCTGGGGCGGGAAAACGCTCTCCCATGGACCTCATTACTAAGCTAGCGCTGAGCGGGGCTGGGGGAGGTACGGCAAGGAGGGGGAAAAGTGCAGCTTAAGGTAAAAGAGAGACAGAGAGGGAGGAACAGCGCCAGAACAGCCAGCCAGTGTACCGTGCTGCCTGCTGCAGGAAAATTAATGTGCACAGTGCTCCAGGTTCCACTCAGCCAGCCAGCCCAGTGCAGAATGGGATTTCTCTAAACGGCCGACACAGCAAGCTAGCATTTTGATTCTCCTTTTAACAGGCAGGCTATCCAGCGGGCTGCAGTTAGAGCAGTTTCACTTTGTACTGTACCAACCATCAGGAGGCCAAGCGCCCCAAGACCAGAGGGGTGTGGAGAAAGGGAGAGAGAAAAGAAAGGAGGGAGGTAGAAAGAAGAAAGTGAAGGACAGGAGAAGAGGGGGATTCAGTGGGAAGTATGCTCCAGTGCTGTGCTGGCTCAGGAGAGGGACAGAGGGACAGCCAGAGGCAGTGTTCCACACACACAGCCACTGAGGGACTGGCCATTGGAACTACCACTGGAAGTACACTCACTAACGCTGCGTCACACTGTAAGTTCCCCAACTAAAACAAAGGGATCTGGGCTAACTTTCACATCTAATAGCCATAGCATATCTCTAGTGCAATGTTTTGCGGCTGCATTTTTGGTTTCTTCCTTGTACTAGATCACAATAGGAATACGCCTCTGCTATGAGGGATTAAGCCAACAAGGATGCCCAGTTGCATCTCCCATTGGTTCAATTATTTATGTTTCATTGATCTTTCCAGACCTCACAGAACCCAGTCTATCAACTGTGTTTGCTGCAACATCTTCATTATCATATATACACCCCCTATCCTAAGCCTACATGCTTTATTATTAAAGCTAAAGTGGCCGGCTAGTGGAGCACTGGAGGAAGACAGAGAGGAGGAGGAAGGGTGTGTGTGTGTGTGTGTGTGTGTGGGGGGGGGGGGGGGGGGGGGGGTGGATGGGTGTACATTCCCCCTCCATCCATAGATGCGCTCTCTCTCGCGCCGTGACTTGCCCTGACCTTTCGGAAGCTCCTCTAGCCCTGGAAGCACTTCAAGCGGGCACAGATAAACAGCTTACTCTCCAAGGCAAGCGCTCGTCAGAAAGCTTCAATCACGTCTTTAGAAGAAAATAAGGCAGTGGAGGAGGAGGGCTGGGGGGAGGAGAGGGATTGAGGGGGGCCGTGGCAATGCTAAATGGACCTTGATGGACCTTGGAGGAAGAATGAGAGAAAGGGAGACAGGCGTTTGATTTTCTACGGCGGGCAGCTCAAGCAGTGTTGGGCCATCAGGGAGTGAGGATGTGGTCTGAGTCCATTAGTAGTAGTACAACAGTGAGTGGCTCTACTGCAGCTTTCATATACAATCACACACATACTAAGGAGGCAGGTAGCCTAGCGGTTAGAGTGTTGGGGCATTAACCGAAAGGTCGCAGGTTTGAATACCCGAGCCGACAAGGTGAAAAAATCAGTTGATGCGTCCTTGAGCAAGGCACTTAACCCTCATTTGCTCCAGGGGCGCCATACTACTTTGGCTTACCCTGTAAAACAACACATTTCACTGCACCTATCTGGTGTATGTGACAAAAACATAATCACACACAAATATCCCTAAAAGAATGCCATTCTCCTACCAACTGTCTCTGGCTGCTACAGATGTAGGATGTTAATTTGAGCTAGTTTACTATAGCAGAAAAATAGTCCTGCAGCAAATGTAGATTATAATTAATGGACATTTGGTAAGGGTTTTTCGTAAGGGGAAATCAAGTCTAAATTTCAAAGTGGAAATTACAAATTTCCGATGCCTTTTTAAACCTCAAATACAAGTTTGAGATTTCCTGCATTGCAGGAAAGTTCTCCTGCAACAGGGTGGTCAAACAATGATCCTACATCTGTACAGTCTTAGAGGTCAAAGGGAAGTCTCATCAGTTGGTCCCTGAGGCCCGTACACACACAGGGTTACATCACCATGGTGATCAGAGAGACAACAGGAAGTGACAGCATGGAGAAAGGCTGTGTCACCCTAAGACTGTCTGTCAATGGGGTGGACACACCGTCTGTCACCACACCTGAACAACAGAACATACAAGCATCAAAGCTAATAGAATCACAGAGAGAGGGGATGAGGGGATGAGGGATCACTAGTTACATCACTACTGCGATGTTTGACTAGAGTGTGTGAGAGAGGGGCTTCTGATAACCAGCAGTAGACAGAGATGCAGAGATATTGTTCAGTGACTCAACGCTGGGTGTCTCGCAAAGCCCCACTGCCTCTCCTTCTCCAATTCTTCACAGCGTACTGAGCGCGCTCAGAGCGAATGATGGATTTCCTCAACGTGCATCCCATTCTGCTTGGCTTACAGAAGAGAGTAATGCCGTTTGCGTCCCCAAAGCCGAAAAATGCGGGGTGCTCCGAATTGGTTTAGAGACATTGATGCTGAGCAATGTGATTTCTGCTTGACTGTCACAAATCTAGCGCAACAGGAAAATCAATTTGCTGTGTGTGCCTCCTTCTGGCTCGAAGAGAATCCAAATGCCAGGCAAACCAAGATAATTTTACAGTCTATTCTATTTGCTTCATGGAGACTGAGAAATTGCTGGGGGAGAGAGAGAGAGAGAGAGGGCTGGAGAGGAGAGGAGGAGAAATGAAAAGCGTTACGCCGAGGGAACCAGAGGCTTTCTACAACTCAAAGATCAATATGACCGTCTGTAGGCCTGATTGTCTCTAAGGCAGCTTACACACCTTTCTCTCTGTCTGTATTGTCTATGACAGAGATGATGTTAGTATGTGTCTGTGTGAAATGAATGTGTAGTGTCTCTGTGCGTGTATATTGTGAGTGTAGGTGTGTTTGTGCGAGCATGTGTATTTATTTGGTGTGTGCTGTATGTGCACTGTCAGTCAATGTGTGTGTGTGTGCACGAGTGTGTGTGTGTTAGTGAGTGTGTGTGAAGGTGTATATAGTGTGTGTGAAAGTGTGTGACAGCCAGATGAAAGGCTGACACTGTGAAATTGCTCTCCTCTCTGACCATTGTCAGGTGTGACAAGTGTCCCGTGAGCGCTCGGCCGTGTGACATGTGCATTGTCCCGGTAACCGAGGCAGGCCTGACAGCCACCGTCTGAGGGCGATAAACCACAGCCCCGGTCACATCATGGTCAAAGCACGGTGGCGTGCAGTAGTGCAGACCTGCCCAGTGACAATTCCACAGACTGGACCATGCTCCTCTGCACCTCCAGGTCACTGATATGGAAGAGTGACCCTTGAACTCAGAGACAAGGGCTAGGGAAGCCAGTCAGCCACATTCTGCATAGAGGCATTTGTATTTTATTGGTATGTTTAGAAAGGAGGCAGGTTACAGGTAAGAGATATCACACAACTCTAATGACCTGCTAGTAAGGAGAAAGTAATCAACCCTTCATAACACAACAATTAGTTCTCAGTATTATGTATTGGTAGTCTCCTGAGTGGCGCAGTGGTCTAAGGCGTCGCATCACAGTGCTAACTGTGCCACTAGAATCCAGGCTCTGTCGCAGCCGGCCGTGACCGGGAGACTCATGGGCGGCGCACATTTGGCCCAGCGTCGTCCAGGGTAGGGGAGGGAATGGCCGGCAGGGATGTAGCTCAGTTGATAGAGCATGGCGTTTGCAAAGCCAGGGTTGTGGGTTCGATTCCCACGGGGGGCCAGTATAAAAAAATATATA
This sequence comes from Coregonus lavaretus, assembly GCF_964263955.1. Classification (NCBI taxonomy): domain Eukaryota; kingdom Metazoa; phylum Chordata; class Actinopteri; order Salmoniformes; family Salmonidae; genus Coregonus; species Coregonus lavaretus. The sequence goes on from NW_028165074.1 coordinate 6,063, forward strand.
TATATGTATTCACTAACTGTAAGTCGCTCTGGATAAGAGCGTCTGCTAAATGACGTAAATGTAAATGTTGATATTTCTCATTAGAAGTGATGGTATAAACTACAGCTGGTAAACCCTAGCAGCTGTTACCAGACTAAGATCCTGTCTCTATGAGGGTGTGTTTTGCATGATGGGAGAATATTTATTGATACTGTATTAATCACACCCGTCCCTCTCGCCATCTCACTCTGAATTTCTCTGCATTTCCTGGCGTTCGCCTCGGGAGCGGCTGTCCTGCTTTTTCATTAGTGTCAATCACTCCTGCACAAGCTCAGGCCACCCGGAACAACCTGCCTGCCTCAGGAGCTCATGCATTTGTCCCGCCTCGTCAGCGTGATTGACAGGCCTGAGAGCCGCTGACGTGCCGGTCAGGCCTCAATCAGGAAGAGCAGCGGAGGCTGTGGTTAGACGGGGAGGGGCGGGGAGGGCAGGCAGAGTCACGTCCTCATCTCATAGCCGTGTGTCACTCTGGCCTGTCCAAGGCCTGTCCGACACACTCCCATTCATTACCTCACTGTTTATCTAAACTAACGCTCTGCTATTCCTCTAGGGGGAAACAGCCCTGATTCCTCACACAGACATTTGCTTGTTGTCTTATTGTCTTATTTTAGCGTCCTGTTTTGAAAGGAAGAATACAGAGGCCAACAGCAACCATCTATATCTGTGCATCTAAAATGTTTTTCAAAATTAAGATAAATTACAATTTATTTCCAATAGAAAGGACAACACGGAAACTACATTGATCAGCTAAATTGGTCAGCTTGACATGGCCACTACTTAAGAACGTAATTTTTCTGATCAATTTCCTGAAGGGTGTCATAACACCTGAACAGGATTTTTGAACAGACAAATCAGAGGAGTCTTATAGAAAGAAAGACGGTCAATCAACAGTATGATGTACAGTGATTATTTTGTGAAATGATTTGCCTTAGTAACCCTGTAGGCTTACCTTGTGCTGTGGTTGGGCCGCTGACTGGGGAGATGGGGCCTGAGCCAGAGCGTGATTGGTTGGAGCCCACGGGGGAGCCAACAGGAGAGGGTGATGGACCGCTGCCCCGGCCAGACAAGTGGGGTGATGCGTGGGGTGAGAAGGGTGACTGAGATGGGTTACTCTGCTCCCCCTGGCTACTGGTGGAGCCTGTAGCACTGACGGCTGAACTGTGACCAGCGTCCGTCCCTGTAGGGAGGTCATCTATGGAGCCAGACAGGTCCTGGAACAGAGAGAGGGAGAGAGATGGTAGGTGAATACAATGATGAGCAAATCTGATTCAGTGCTGTGATGTATTTTGTCCAACACCTGTCTTTTTTGTCCAACCACTGAGTGTACAAAATATTAAGTACACCTGCTCTTTCCATGATATAGACTGACCAGGTGAATCCAGGTGAAAGCTATGACCCATTATTGATGTCACATGTTAAATCCACTGCAAATCAGTGTAGATGAAGGGGAGGAGACAGGTTAAAGAGGGATTTTTAAGCCTTGAGAAAATTGAGACATGGATTGTGTATGTGTGCCATTCAGAGGGTGAATGGGCAAGACAAAATATTTATGTGCCTTTGAACAGGGTATGGTAGTAGGTGCCAGGCGCACCGCTTTGTGTCAAGAACTGCAACACTGCTCAATATTAGGAAGGTACTCCTAATGTTTGGTATACACAGTGTATTTGAACAAGCACAACATTAGCTCTTCACATTCAAAACATTCTGAAACAGAGCAGTAGTGCCTGTATGGTGTATGTCAGACAGTCTGTTCTGTGTGATGTGCATAATGGGCCAATATTCAGGGTGAGCTCATATTACACACATCCCCTATGGGGAGAGAAAGGAGAGGGGGGGGAGGAGGGAGAGAATTGACTGGCTGAGGGTATTCCCCCATCTGAATCCTTTCCTGGGAATCCCCTATGAATGCTGACAGACTGCTGAATTATAGTCTTATAAAAGAGGAGGGTGAAGGGAGAGAGAGAGTGAGGGAGGTAGATGGTCCAGGTGTTGTGTGTGTGTGTGTGCATGTCTGTATTTGTGTGTGTGTGGGTGTGTGTGCGTGTGATGTCTGCCTCTTAAACACACATCACCACATCTCTCCAGCTGCAGCTGCACTGAGGGAGGTCCACCACCGACACCCCAGGTGGCTGATGGGGTACGTGGACCACATGCCAGCTGAGACACCTTCTGTAGCGAGCTACATATCTGTCTGTCTGTCCACCCACCACCGTCAGTCAGGCCCCACAGGATCTGTCTCCAGCTACCTCCAGGACCCTTTACCTAACACTTTCTACAGCCACCTATCCTGTGTCTCCTAAAATGGCCATAGTGAAAATACTGTTTTAATGGTAACAGCTAAAGATGAACCAAACTACTGTGGTTCTTTCACAAGTATGGTATGTATTTTGTGATCAATTGTTTACTAAAGCAGAACATGGGGATTGAAGCATTTGTTTACTAAAGCATTGTGGCATATTGTCCGTATGTATAACATTGCTTCTAAAATGAGCACTGGTGACAAACAGTACTAAATGACTGTCTTGTTGTTAATTAGTCCTCTGTGGTGGCACAGGCTTCTGTTTTCGTCATGCCTCTGTGGCTGCCCACCCAACCGCTCTGCCCGCTCTGCTTGCCAGGCTGTCTCAGTCTGTCACATGGCATCATTTGCCCGCACAGACTCAGCCCAGCACACACACGGGCCTCTTTCTCTTTCTCTCTCTCTCCCCCTCTCTCTGTCAGCGATGTCACTCGCTGTCCTAACCAATCCACTCCTCTGAGCTGGATGATGTCACAGGCTGTCTCAACCAATAAGCGGAGCTGTTATTCTGAGGAGGCAGTCACAGGTCACTGCAGGTGTATGCCATTTGACACAGTGGAGTCCTGCAAACAGGGAAACCATGGCGACAGCTTTCCAAACAGGCGAATACAGTGTGACATCCAACTTATTGTTAACCTGAGAGCCAATTAAAAACGGGGAAAGCACTGTGAATAATTACATTACCTGCCAGTCGCCAGTTCTCCAATAACTGTTGGGCAGAAAGCACATAATTAATATGGAGGATTTGAGGATTGACCGGTTTGGATTAGACTCATGGTTGACCACACCTAAACAGTGTTCTGACTGAGAGAGCCCACAGATGAAAAGTGAAGAAGCACAGATCAAATCAAATCAAATTGTATTTGTCACATGCGCTGAATACAACAGGTGTAGACCTTACAGTGAAATGCTTACTTACAAGCCCTTAACCAACAATGCAGTTTTAAGAAAGAATACAAAAATAAAATTAAAACATTCACTAAAAAATACAATATAAAATAATACAAAATAAAAGTAACAAATAATTAAAGAGCAGCAGTAAAAATATCAATAGCGAGGCTATATACAGGGGTACAGGTACCGAGTCAATGTGCGAGGGCACCGGTTAGTCGAGGTAATTGGGGTAATATGTACATGTAGGTAGAGTTATTAAAGTGACTATGCATAGATAATAAACAGAGAGTAGCAGCAGCGTAAAAGAGGGGTGTGTCGCGACTTCCTCCGAGGCTGCCTCTCCTTGTTCGGGCAGGCTTTGGCGTTCATCGTCACCGGCCTTCTAGCTACTGTCGCTCCTCATCTCATCATTCCATTTGTTTTGTCTTGTTTATTACACACACCTGGTTCATATCCGCTCATCAGTACCTGTTTAAATGTTCCCTCTGCCCCTTTGTCTTTGTGTGTGATTGTTCATTGTACAGGATATATAGCTCGGTGGGGCTAGATTTGTATTGTGTATCGCTGGGATATTCACCCGTGTACCTTGTCTTCCCCAGTGCGCCGTTTACCGCACTGGTGTATATTATGCATTGCTGCATACCTCTGTTTATTTGAATGAACCATTTATTCCGTGATTTCCTCTCCTGCGCTTGACTCCGTCCAACATCACCCGCTACAGGGTGGGGGGGGGGGGGAGGGCAATGCAAATAGTCTGGGTAGCCATTTGATTAGATGTTCAGGAGTCTTATGGCTTGGGAGTAGAAGCTGTTTAGAAGCCTCTTGGACCTAGACTTGGCGCTCCGGTCCCGCTTGCCGTGCGGTAGCAGAGAGAACAGTCTATGACTAGGGTGGCTGGAGTCTTTGACAATGTTTAGGCCCTTCCTCTGACACCGCCTGGTATAGAGGTCCTGGATGGCAGGAAGCTTGGCCCCAGTGATGTACTGAGCCGTACGCACTACCCTCTGTAGTGCCTTGTGGTCGGAGGCCGAGCAGTTGCCATACCAGGCAGTGATGCAACCAGTCAGGATGCTCTCGATTGTGCAGCTGTAGAACCTTTTCAGGATCTGAGGACCCATGCCAAATCTATTCAGTCTCCTTAGGGGGAATAGGTTTTGTTGTGCCCTCTTCACGACTGTCTTGGTGTTCTTGGACCATGTTAGTTTGTTGGTGATGTGGACACCAAGGAACTTGAAGCTCTCAACCTGCTCCACTACAGCCTCGTCGATGAGAATGGGGCGTGCTCAGACCTCTTCTTTTTCCTGTAGTCCACAATCATCTCCTTTGTCTTGGTCACGTTGAGGGAGAGGTTGTTGTCCTGGCACCACACGGCCAGGTCTCTGACCTCCTCCCTATAGGCTGTCTCGTCGTTGTCTGTGATCAGGCCTACCACTGTTGTGTCATCGGCAAACTTAATGATGGTGTTGGAGTCGTGCCTGGCCATGCAGTCATGAGTGAACAGGGAGTACAGGAGGGGACTGAACACGCACCCCTGAGGGGCCCCCGTGTTGAGGATCAGCGAGGCGGATGTGTTGTAACCTACCCTTACCACGCGGGGGTGGCCCGTCAGGAATTGCAGAGGGAGGTGTTTAGTCCCAGGGTCCTTAGTTTAGTGATGAGCTTTGAGGGCACTATGGTGTTGAACGCTGAGCTGTAGTCAATGAATAGCATTCTCACATAGGTGTTCCTTTTGTCCAGGTGTGAAAGGGCAGTGTGGAGCGCAATAAAGATTGCATCATCTGTGGATCTGTTGGGGCGATATGCAAATTGGAGTGGGTCTAGGGTTTCTGGGATAATGGTGTTGATGTGAGCCATGACCAGCCTTTCAAAGCACTTCATGGCTACAGACGTGAGTGCTACGGGTTGGTAGTCATTTAGGCAGGTTACCTTAGTGTTCTTGGGCACAGGGACTATGGTGGTCTGCTTGAAACATGCTGGTATTAGAGACTCAGACAGGGAGAGGTTGAAAATGTCAGTGAAGACACTTGCCAGTTGGTCAGCGCATGCTCGGAGTACACGTCCTGGTAATCCGTCTGGCCCTGCGGCCTTGTGAATGTCGACCTGTTTAACGGTCTTACTCACATCGGCTACGGAGAGCGTGATCACACAGTCATCCGGAACAGCTGATGCTCTCATCCATGTTTCAGTGTTACTTGCGTCGAAGTGAGCATAGAAGTAATTGAGCTTGTCTGGTAGGCTCGTGTCACTGGGCAGCTCAAGGCTGTGCTTCCCTTTGTAGTCTGTAATAGTTTGCAAGCCCTGCCACATCCGACAAGCGTCGGAGCCGGTGTAGTACGATTCGATCTTAGTCCTGTATTGACGCTTTGCCTGTTTGATGGTTCGTCGGTGGGCATAGCGGGATTTCTTTTAAGCTTCCGGGTTAGAGTCCTGCTCCTTGAAAGTAGCAGCTGTACCCTTTAGCTCAGTGCGGATGTTGCCTGTAATCCATGGCTTCTGGTTGGGGTATGTACGTACAGTCACTGTGGGGACGACGTCATCGATGCTGCTTACTCCTCCACATTCTCCACAGTGATATTTACAGCAGCGAAAAGCCAGCCCAGACAGCACCCGTCCAAATACCCAAAAAGCTAGCTGGGACTCCTTCCAAAGTGGCCCAAATCCAATTTGTTGCCTCTCTGCTGCAAATTGCTCTGTGCATTGAGTTTCCAAATAGCTGTCAACTACTCCCAGTTGGCATCTTGTATTACTTAATGCGCTTCTGAAGCATGTAATTGTAATAATAAGAAGAATATTGAGGTGATAATAACCACTTACTTTGAGATGGCCAGAACCCCACGTAATGACCTCCTATCTAGATGTTTCACACTACGTTTGAGAGGCAGTTGTTTGTGACCCTTCACCTCTGGGGTGTTGGCATCTCTCTCGCTCTCTCTGACGCTGTCAGCCTGTCAGACTCAGACAGTCAGGGTCACTGAGGGGACAGCTGAGCCAACATACACAGTAGAAACACCCACCACACACACACACACACACACACACACACACACCACCAGACTAACATGCTTTGACTGAGTGGGAGAAATCCTCCTGTCATTCAGTAAGGAGTGGTCCTTGCCTGCTTCCCACTGATCCACTGGATGTCCCCCCTGATTGGGCAGAGATGTGTATTATTGATTGCTGCTGGGAAGAGAAGGAACAGGCAGAGTGGGCCAGCCAGGCAGGCCAGGGTTCTCTGGTCACACTGTCTAGACAGGGAGGAGTCATTTAACACACCATAGCTTCCTGTCTGTGGACCAGAGGAAGAGAGAGAGCACTGACCCTCAAACTTCCTCACACACAATACTGCAAGGCACACATTGCTACATAACTTGCTACATTTGCACACACTGTATATATATTTTCTGTTGTATTTTTTGACTTTATGTTTTTTTACCCCATATGTAACTCTGTGTTGTTGTTTTTATCGCACTGCTTTGCTTTATCTTGGCCAGGTCGCAGTTGTAAATGAGAACTTGTTCTCAACTGGCTTACCTGGTTAAATAAAGGTGAAATAAAAAATAAAAAAACATTCAAACTGCTTTCTCAAGCCTGAAGCAGGGTGAACCAGCATGGCTGTATTGAGCAGGGAGTCTGGTGGTGTTAGGACTGGTGCTAGGGCAGAGGCTGGGACTGTAGTGGCTGCTAGGGCTAGGTCAGAGACTGTAGCTAACAGGGTCTGGAGCAGAGGGCTGGGGCCATGCAGGGCTGGTGTTGTCAACTCTGATTAAAGGCTCTTGGGGCAGTGCTGTCCAGCGTGTCACCTCGCTGTTGGACAGACCAGCCACCCCCTGCCACTACAGCTGCCACCACCAGTGTCCCCCTGCCACCCTCCTGCCAACGCCCTGCCACTAGGCCAGATAGGCTTGCTGACTCAGCCCAGTCACAGAGCCACAGCAGCAGGGAAGACAGGGAGGCTGGTGGGCTAGGAGGGTGTGGGATGGTGGAGGGTTTCTGTGTGGATCTCTCTCTCTCTCTCTCTCTCTCTCTCTCTCTCTCTCTCTCTCTCTCTCTCTCTCTCTCTCTCTCTCTCTCTCTCTCTCTCTCTCTCTCTCTCTCTCTCTCTCTCTCTCTCTCTCTCTCTCTCTCTCTCTCTCTCTCCTCTCTCTCTCTCTCTCACTCTTTCCAGTTGGTGAGACACCCTTACACAGGGCATGAAAAGGTTAAAAGCTGATATTCAAAGTGCCCGCAGTGACATAAGAGGGGAAACTCTAATGGAGGGGAAAGGTTACATTTCAAATCCAAAGATCCCAATGTTAATTACCCATGATGTTGCTCTCAAAGCCTCAACCACTGTACCCACTGGTATTTAAAACTGATTTAGTGGACTTGTACAGTACAGAAGGCTTATTCCTCTCTTTCTCTGATTAAATAGAATGATGACAGCTGTAATTAGGTTTAATAGCTGTCTGTTGTGAGCCCACTGGGGACTCTCTCTCTCTCACATGGATCCACAGTCCTCGTTACTGCCATCGGACTGCTGTGCTGCTGCTGCCTCTTTCTACGGAGCAGTGGAAATTAAGTGGAAATGCTATTACACGTCAGATGTTTTTTCTTCCCCAAACCCTGAGTTGAAATACCATGCAAATTATATTCTGTACGGTTGTGTGTCAGGGAGGGAGTGGGGAGTAGAGGGTAATGGGATGCCCCATGTAGAGAGCTCACTGTAATACCCTTCACAAGGTGCTATTAAATACCACGTACAGAGACAAAGAGAGACTAACGAAATGCTAACACTCCCCAGCTACACAGTACAGCGCTGGGATAGGCTCAGACAGGCTAGGAGAGAGAAAGATGTGTACATGTGTTTGCATGGGATGGAAACAAGCTGAACGAGTGAGAGAGAGAGAGAGAGAGAGAGAGAGAGAGAGAGAGAGAGAGAGAGAGAGAGAGAGAGAGAAGAGAGAGAGAGAGAGAGAGAGAGAGAGAGAGAGAGAGAGAGAGAGAGAGAGAGAGAGAGAGAGAGAGAGAGAGAGAGAGAGAGAGAGAGAGAGAGAGAGAGAGAAAGAGAGAGAGAGAGAGAGAGAGAGATGATGATGCTGATGGCAGTGGTTGTGGTGATGATGGTGATGATGATGCTGATGGTGGTGGTTGTGGTGATGATGGTGATGATGATGCTGATGGTGTTAATTGTGGTGATGATGGTGATGATGATGCTGATGGTGGTGGTTGGTGGTGATGATGGTGATAATGGTGCTGATGGTGGTGGTGGTGGTGATGATGGTGATGATGATGCTGATGGTGATAATTGTGGTGATGATGGTGATGATGATGCTGATGGTTGTGGTGATGATGGTGATGATGATTATGGTATTGGTTGTGGTGATGATGCTGATGCTGATGGTGGTTGTGGTTGTGGTGGAAATGATGATGAGGATGTTGATGATATGATGATTCATTTCAATGATCTGAGGGACTTGCCTGGTATGCCACAGGCTCCAAAACCACCTGGGCATGATGCTGACTGACAGAACTCTTTGCTCAGACAACTCTCTGATCATTATGGCCAGACAACAGTCATTTCACTGTCCTCACTTCTCAATGTCCCAGCACCTGTTGTCTGTTGTGACGTGGCCTCGCAGTTGGCATTGATGGGAAGTCATACTCCACCACACATCTCCAAGGCTGGCTGGGTGCCATTTCGACCACCCATGCAGCCCAGAGGCTTACTGCACTCCGTGCCAAGTCCTCTTCTGTCATAATGGAACATCTCAGAAGGCTCTCTGGGCCTGCCTGTCTGTGCAATAACACCAGCGATTAAACCAAGTCGACCAAGAGCAGAACTCAGAATTAACTACTCATCAATTGGCCCAGCGTTGTCCAGGTTTGGCCGGGGTAGGCCGTCATTGTAAATAATAATTTGTTCTTAACTGACTTGCCTAGTTAAATAAAGGTTAAATAAATAAAAATATCTGGTCAGGAACTCCTGTCCCTGGCTATATCTCCAGATCAGGTAACATATTAGGAACTAGGATGTGAGGGACAAGGCTGTGTTTTACAGACTGTTTTTTTGCCAACCACAGCAGGACTATTGGAGCCAATCTGAGGGACATTACTATGTTTCAAATCACATTTATTTTATGTTCAAGCAAGTGTTTTTTTCTCTTTGTTGTCTCAAAACAAAAGCAGAGAGAGACACACTTTTCAGGGCCTCTA